>NW_023458565.1:17975024-17979209 GCF_013731165.1 Rhagoletis pomonella
AAAAAAACACATTATGGTTCTGTAAGCCTATTTTAAGATGCTTGTCAACACTTTCGTGTAAGATACTTGAATTTACATATTTATTTATTTATTTCCTTTGGACAATATCGCTCTCGTTTCTTACATGACATACGTGGTACTTTAAAAGTTTTCTTCATTTTCTTTACTTGTGTAAACAAACGTTGGTATTTTGACGCTATAACGCATTATAATTTAATTAAATATTTCTTCTTTCCTTCGAAAAATAATTTTTATTATGTTTTACATTTTCCATTCTTGGCTGAAACAATTGTCTTCACTTTTGTTGTTTTTTATGTTTTTTTTTAATTTAATAAATTTTTTGTAACAAATACATATTTATGTAAGTATATATAAGAAATCAGTCATGCGAAAAGAATCACAAAATACCACTTACCATACATACTATACGAGAATATGTATGTCTACGTATGTATGTATGTATTTACGTAAATATACATACTATTTTATGAGAAAATTATACACACATATTTTCAGATTAAAATAAATAAAAAACGAGATAGGATCTCTTCGCAATTTGAATTCATCTAAAATTAAAAAAAAAAGATTCAATTTTAGTTAGTTAAATATTGTATATACAACAAACATATCTTTGGTCCTCTAACGACACAATTCAAAACTCACAAAATAAAAACTGTCACTACTGTTAAGTGGCTCATGTATCTAATCTTTGTCTAATCCTTACTAATTACTTTAATAAGGATTGGAGATGGATTAGACAAGAATTAGAAACATGAGTCCCTTAACAGTAGTAAGGGCTTATATTTTTTGAATTTGGAATTGTGCCGTTATTGCAGAGGATCATCGATATGTCATTTCATTTACTTATTTGCTCAAGCTCATAAAATAGCTTAGTCGCTTGCTTAAGCGCACAAATAGATACATATTGTTGTTTGAGTTCAATAATTTTTCAGCGATAAACTTTGCAACTTTTGAATTGGTCTTAGAGTCCAGCCCGCTCATGATCGCGACCTTTAAGCTGCTGAGTCATTCATAATAGATTAACTCGAAAATATGCAATGCTTTGCTTTAACATGCACGGATATGGTCTATGAAATATTTTTTTTTTTTTTTGCACAATATATTAAAAAGCATCAGTTGTTCAAAAAAAAAAATTAATCGTTGGACTAACTAATTAAAAATGTATAAATATGTAAATGAAATAAAGTTCTTTGGTTATGAAATATCTACATACAATTTCCATTTTTTTTGTATTCAATTGTGTTTAAAACCGCTTTCGGGTTATTCGAAAATGGATATTTGATTTTTTAAATCAGGAGAAAACGAATAATTTTTGAATATATTTCTTTGCATATCGAATGAAAAATATTAGTAGCTCGCCCTGAGACACATCTGCATAATTAAATAAAAAAAGGGTGAAAAGCAGTTTGCAAGAACCGAGTCAATCAATCCTTATATTCATTCCTTAAACACAAAAAAAAAACATAATTTTTCCAGACTCATTTTATAAACTTTTTTTGGAATACGTGAAAAAAAATATATCCCGAAATTCTTTACTAAATCACTAATATGCCCTTATATATTTCGTTGACCATTCGTGTACGAGTATATACGCATGCATAAATAAACTGTAAATTAATAAGTATTCATGTACTAATAAGTATGTATATTTAAATGGATGAAAACTAACCTAAGGAGTGATCATAGACTAAACTACTTAGAAATTGTAGAATAAATAGCATCGTATTTTGTGGCATTTCTTGTTGCTACTGTTTCTCGTTCTGAAATTGGTTGGCGGTTTATCGTCGAATCATTTACAAGTACAGCTGATTAAAATATGATGTGCACACCCGACCACAGCGCATTTGATGTCTAATTCTATTTTTTTTTTTTTTTTGTGATCCGGAATCGACTCGGATAACCCATAGTCAATGTGATACTTTCACTAGCACAACTCAGCTGATTTATGTTTGTATGTATAATTCGTGTTTTAACAAATTTATGCTTCATCATTGACGAAAAGTTCTCATAGACACACAAATGTCTGCAAATAATTGTGTTTCGTTTTAATTTAGCTCCTTTTTTTCTCTTCCCTTTAGCGCATTTGCGTTACAATAATAATAATATTACCTACGAAATATTTGGGTATCATATTACATAATTTGCTCTAATTACTTCTATGCTCATATTCGCCGCCATCCTCATCATCATCACCGTCATTTTCTTCTTGTTCGACTAACCTGGCTGCCCTGGCGGCAAAATTCGAAGTTGTTCCACGGCCGCTGCTACGGCGTACCGTAGGACTATCAAGTGCACGACTCCGCGCAATATTGGCCGGTATGCGTACAGTTGCGAAATCAGTATCCTCCTCGAAATCACCATCATCAACATCTTCGTCATCGCCATTCACTGAACCACTGGGACTGCCAGGTGGACTAAGCGCTTGTATTAATTTACCCTTCGATTCGTTCCACAAATGATTGAGACGTTCGCGTCCAAAAAGTAAAAGGAAAGCATCGATAAAATCACGTGATGCTTCCTCCCATTTTGTAATGATATCATCCTTCACTTTGGTCAATTCGCGACGACCGCGAACCTTAAGTTCATCCATTTTATTTTGAAATCTAAACTTCTTCTCCGAAAGGAATGATACATTCAAATCTTTGGCCGAATAGCCACGCGCCAAATTCCTGCGTACATATAAATCGTAGTCCTTGACGATGCGTGCCACAATATCCGATGTGGAAACGCCTGAATGAATAAAACGAAAGAAAAATATAAATGAATTTTTAGTTTAGTCTAAAAAGAAAATTAACAGAAATAAAAAGTGCTCGACGCATGTCCTTAGCGAAATGTCACTTGCAAAATTTTACAGTTAAAAATTCCACCTATAGTTTTGACGAGCTCCAATAAGATCTGCTTCGTTTACACAACAGTCGTTTCTACGTAACCGGAACGATCTAGTCGAAATATCTGGACAAGGACTATTACTTCAGCAAAACTCGCCTAAACTGCTTGGGAAATTTGTATGCTGGTACAACCACAACACCATCAACATTGTCTCAACCTTTTGTGATCACAGAAGTTGCCGATGGAGCCCATGTCCCTCTAACTTCTCGAAACTAATCAACTTGCAGTTGTGTGTTGGAAAACTCGGTTAACAGTAAATGAGTACCCTCTGGATCTCTTCTATAGCTGACGGTTCCTAAGGAATCTAAAGCCGAGCCCACATATGCAAGGCAATGGCCCATTTTCCCACTAATTCCAGTGTGGTTCCCGTGCAAACCCTCTCCTCTCAGGTGTTTCACAGAGCCGTGCTTCTGTCTATGACTACCTCGATTCCTTTTGACTGTTAAAAAATTAAGCGCATGGATGGGTGCCCGAGATTTGGAAACAAAGAATAATTGAGGATTAACAATTCCCAATTCGGATATCAGTTAGATAGGTGGAATAGAAATATTTTTTCTAAGAGCAGTTACTTCTTGTAGACATTAACATACTTTCGAATTTATAGGTTCTATGTAGTAAGACAATCTCGTTTCTTGGATATCTCTACCAAGCTTTCCTTATTTTCGCATATCAACGCGCAGAAATCATAATGCCGAAGAGGCTGAAAGCAATTCAACTCTCTTACCTTCCGTACGTTCAGTGGCCACAAACATGCCTTTGGCCTTCAGTGGTGCGTAAATATCCTCCACACCATTACCAAGGTATGGAATGTCATCGTGTGCAACAAAATCAATTTTATTCGATTCAATAAATTCGTCCGATAGAGTCCAAGGTGCATCCGGTACAATCTATGTATATAAGAAAATCAATTAAAATTACTCAATGCAAATATGTATGTACAGCACTCAATTATAAATAGTTACATGCATACATACATAGGTACATAGGTACACCGGTACAACGGCCGTTAAAAATATATGTACATACATATGTATGGCAATTTTGTAATAACGAATAATTACAATTGATCATTTAGATGCTTACTTCATCCACATAACGGCAGTGACGTAAAGCCTCGTAACGTTCTTGATCATTCATGACGGTACGCCCCTTCATGCGGTGTGTTAGTTCATCGTTGCACACACCCACAATTAAGTAAACATTCGGAAAAATGTTCTTTGCTTGCATTAGCTGTCTGGCGTGACCTTGATGGAAGAGGTCATAAATGCCATCGGC
>NW_023458565.1:17979309-17983356 GCF_013731165.1 Rhagoletis pomonella
ACGCCATTTTCAACTTGATGCTTTTGTACACCTACCTAAGAGCAAATACATACATAAATATGTACTTATCTACATATGTACATGCACACACAAATGTGAATATCGTTACGTCCCTTGAAAAAAATTATATTTAATATAGAAAGGCCCTATCTCACATCGTTCCCATTTTCATTGATTATGATCCATTTCATCGAATTATGAGTCCCCACATCATTTTAATCAAAAACAATTTTTAGTCAGTTAAGGATTTTTTTTGTACTTCAGCGACTATTTCGGTTAGGGCCTTTCTATATTAAGGTAACGATATATACATTGTATATACAGTGAAAAGCAGTTAAGCGGGCAAATTAATAATAATAATAATAGTAGATTGACGCTTACACAATATGTTAATGTTTGACCGAGCTTCTCCTGAATTTTCATTGTGATCTATTACCAGCAGACGATATGCAAAAACTAGGTTTTGATCTCTCTCTGCACATGTGGGATGGGACTGTAACTGGTGTTTAATTTAAAATTTGTACAAACTAGACCACTTAATCAAACTTTTTTTTATTGGATTAACGATTAATGATTAAAATTAGTTAATCGTAATCACAACCGACGATTAACGATTACAAAAAAATTAATCATTAATCGTACAGATGATTACGATAATATTTTGATCGTTAATTTTTAATCATTAATCAGATTAACATTTTACCAACACTTATGGACTAAAAGTATGTGAGTGTTCGTTTGTTTGTGTAATGCTTATTAATTTTTTTTTTTATAAAGGTCTAGCTCATTATATAACGAACGCCATAAACAGTGGCGGAAGAAATAATATAAACTTTTTTATTTATATTCGATGTTTATTATTTTTGGAAAACTGTTGTAAAAAACGTATGGAAGTTATTGATTAATAAACGGGCTCACTTCTTTAAAAACATGAAGGAAAGCTAGCAATGGCAAGTATAATACAATTTTCTTTAAAACGGCAGAAATTTAACTTTAAAAATTGCTAAGAAAAATATCGTCGCCTTAGAGTGTAAACCTGCTAACGACCAAAAAACATATTTTACTGTAGAGGCAAAAAACTAAATATATCTTTAACTCTTAGTCTAAGGGGCAAATCCTACATATAGTTTGTTAATCGCGTGACTTTCTATGGCCCTAATCCAGAACGAATGAAAAATTACGTTTTTATGGTTTTATTGGCGAATTTCTAACTTAGCAGGTTTTAGTTTTTGTATTTTCAAAATTGAAGTGGATTTAGCAGGTTTTTTGTATGAATAAAATTGTTTCTATTTTATTTTTTGTGATTACGAGCTCAATTTAAATGTTTATTAAAATAGGATTCCATAGATAAAAACAATCAAATATATAAAATAATACAACAGATTTATTCTTCCGTTTATTGCAACAAAAATAGGCAGTTTATAAAACATATATTAGTAACTATACGTGAAGTATTCCTCTCTCAAATTAATAGTACAAAGTCCACATATAAGATAATTTAAGTAGGAACTCAATAATGCCAGAAAGTATAATACATGTTATTCAATCATGAGGTAAATTGTCATAGTAGGCGTGGTAATCTTCAGGAAGTAATCGTTTGAAATACTGGAGATCTCATACTTTCTGCGAGCAATCGTACGCCTACTCTCGTATAAATTCGGAAGGTGAGAAAACGGCAAGGAAACAGCTACTGGGGATTTTCTTTGCGGTATTACTTCCCATTCGTTGGAGAATCTTAGTTTGAAATGAATGTCGCCACTTGGTGTATACCGTAGGGTACGTATATCAGTTACTTTAGCAGCACCTTTGCCGCGACCGGGACGAATTCTATTAAAGAATTGAACTGTGTTAGAGCTTTTAAAGAACGTGTAACTAATAGCGTTTTCTTTTCTCAAAAAAAGTTCTGCCCTTTCATACGGGAACTCTTGCTTTGCGTTGCCCTGAAACCTGAGAAAATGTTGCGTTCTTTATATGAGAATGAAACAAAAAATATACTACTCCATCCTAATTTATTTATAGAATTTAATAAAGCTGAATTATTCACTTGGCCTGTAAGTCTTTAACAATTTTTAATCAAAACACTTATTTCTGATAGGGAAAATAATTGCATTTTTACAAGATTAAATAAAAAATCAACCATGCAACTCTCACCCTCACGTTTATTTGAGGGCAGAAAAGGCAGCACTTTCGCCGGATCAGAGCGCAACCTGCTGAGAAAAGAACACGTAGCCTTGTGAAAGAGCTGAGAAAATAACATGAAAATGTGACAGCGCTAACACAAGGCAGAATAAGTGCAGCCTCTTTTCGAGAAAAGAAAACGCTATAAGATAAGTTACGTCATATGGTTTTGGATTTTTTCTAGCTGATCTACATACTTTAATGTATTCTGAAGGAACATGGATATCTCTTTTCTTAAGTGCTCGTTCGATAGTGGAATGGATACAATCAGCTTCCATTTAGGTATGGCCTACTTCAAGAAACTACAAAGCATTAGCCATAATACAGTTTCGGTTTTGATTTGTGCATTCGTCGCTATAAAAAATTACTGTAATTGGCCCCCGGAACTATTATTTGGTACTACATTTTTTTTCTATCAAATCTACCCACACGCTGGAAAACTCTTCGGCATTTAATCTTCCTTCTGTTTCGGTTCACAAGTAAAAATAATTTTCTTGAGATATAAAAAATTAAAGCTTATTTGCTGGCTATTACCTTGGCTTAAAGGCATAAAGTACTACTCTAAGTTAGAATAATAATCGAGCGACAGAAGCACAATATGTTGGATTTAGCAGTTGAATTTGAACTGATTGTACTTAGCAGCTTTACTCATCAAACAATTTTTGACAATTATATATTTATCTATATTGACGTATTTTTTTTGCTTGCCAACTGCGGAATCACCTACTCCTTCGAACTGCATCAAAAGGTCAATTTTGCCAAAAAACGGATTTAGCAGGTTTACACTCTAAGTAGACGATATACTGATATGCATAAACTAAAATAACAAACATATAAGATTTTCACATAAAATAAAAAAAAACAATATGTATGTACTTACATAAATACCATAACAAATTTTAACAATTTTTTTCACATATATAGAACCAAGAATTTTAAAATCATTTCTTAAAAAAAATGTTTATCCTCTTAAAAATGTTATTTATTGTATTTAAATTTTGTATTTTCACATTTGTTTTATTTCTTATATGTATATTTGTTTTTTTATTAATTTTTAAAAATTAATTTGTATTTGATTATTTTTTTTTATAATGTTGATATTTTGATAATGATCTTGATGGAATGTTATCATTTTTTTTTATTGCTGTAGGATTTATTTCAACTTACCTAAAAAATGGATTTTTCTTGTTTGCCGCAACGATTGTCTCGTGTGGAGTCCACATGAAAAATGACTATCGAGTGCCTTCTTTATTTGTAAAGTTTATTTGGAAAGTTGTCAGAATTCTCGCATTTTTTGTCATAAATTCAATAAAATAAATAAAAGGTTTATGAACGCATTCGCATAATAATAATTTATCGATAATAAAATTTCATAAAAGTAGCAACTTACAAAATCACCAACGCCAAAAAAGGAATCGTCTATTTTACCATTCAATTAAGTCAAATCAAATCGTAGTCCGAAAAAAAACCGCAAACATATTTTGAAGGCGCCAAAAAAATTTAGCTGAAAGATGACAACAAAGTTGGTATCCGCCAAACCAGCGGTCATTAAAATGTTACCAATGCAAATGGATTTTAAAGAATTTGTAAATGCATTTTTGTTTTACTATTTTGTTGTTACACTACTTATTTCTGTGCAGAAAGTGTTTTACCTCGAAAATTGTATTTTTAACC
The DNA here is from genome assembly GCF_013731165.1 of Rhagoletis pomonella. Lineage (NCBI taxonomy): Eukaryota > Metazoa > Arthropoda > Insecta > Diptera > Tephritidae > Rhagoletis > Rhagoletis pomonella. Next base: position 17,983,162 of record NW_023458565.1, read on the forward strand.
ATAACCTTTATTGTAGACAATTTGCAAGCCCGCACCTCTGTCCACAGATGAAGAGGCCGTTGTGGAACGTGAGAAATGTGATTACAACTATAAAATCACCTATCAAATGGCGCGTTCGGGGCAGACGAAACGACGCGTACGTGTCTACGCCGATGGCATTTATGACCTCTTCCATCAAGGTCACGCCAGACAGCT
>NW_023458565.1:17983456-18031625 GCF_013731165.1 Rhagoletis pomonella
AGATTTTCTCCAAAGTGTCGGAGAATGCTATGTACTAGTTCATGAAATTCTTATATTATCTTATTTTTTTTTAGTTTAGTGTCAACCATTTATGAGTTTAATAAAATTTTGTCGTATACGACATTTGTCAAAAAATTTGCAGTCAGTTTTAGTGATATACGCCAAAATGTGATAACAATTTTTATAAATTAACCATACTTTTTACTAATCAGCCTAATCGTGAGTTTCGCCCCAACAAAATTTCGCCAACAATTTTTTCATCCACCTGTAGTGAACACACGCAAACGAAAAGTGACCCGGTTCTAGAAAATGAAACTCATGATAAAGCTGAATATGTCGTAAACTAAAGAAGAACAGATAACTCTATTTAAAAGATCTTGATTAGTTTAGTACGACAGCAATACTAACGCAACTTGTACCAAATAACCGAAAAAATTTTAGTCAATTAGTCGGAAACTAAAGAAGATATCCAAAAACCAAAAATTGTCAAAATGACGCTTCCGGCAATTTTCCATCGAGGCGACGATATTTGAATAGCTTTGTATAGTTACCAATAGTCAGTACTAATTTGTACTGGAACCTGCAAACTTTTACTGGAAAAGTGTATGATAACCCAAAAATTTGCAAGAGAGCACTGAATCGAGAGCGTAACAACACGAGAGAGCTGCAAATTCTTGCTAGTGAAATTTTTACTAGCAGAAATTAGCTAGCAGAAGAAGAAGAAGAATAAATGTCAAAAGAATATATAAAAGGAGCGTTCCTTATCTCCCAGAAATAGTCAGAAAAAGTCCGAAGTAGTCAGATTTAGTCCAAAAAGCGTTCCTTAACTCGGAAATGACAGCAAAAATGAGAGAGCAACAGTCAGTGAGAGTGACTCTCATCAGTCCGAAGTAGTCAGATTTAGTCAGAAGAATTTTTTCTGGCAAAATCCTGAAAAGTGTCAAACGCAACTGAATTTAAATTAACGGAAATTAAAGAATACGCAAAAAGTGAGAATAATCTAAAAAGTAAAAGAAATGAATTGAAATTGGAAGGAGGCAAAAAATAATTGATATAGTAAAGGCGGGTTCACCGTTGGTGTCCGGACAACTTTTTATTTGCTCTCAAAAGATTTGAGCCGGAGAGGGTACTGAAGTACGGTTCCCCGTTGAGTTCGACACATTTTATTTTGTTCTGAAGCAAACAGCTGATGATATTGTTGCCTACATACGATTTTTAGGACAAATAACACATGCAATTCTCTGCAAACGCATATAAAGGAGAACGCGGCAACCCGAATCATCAAGTCGTTCGGACAGAAAATCAAAATCAACTTGATTCGAACAAAGAGTGTTCAGCACATTTTTGTCGCGCTCTCAGTGAGACAAAGTGGGAAAGGAACGCGTAAAATTACTAACAAAAAGTGTCCGGACACGAACGGTGAATCCGCCTTAAGTGTTTATTGTGCTTGTGCTTGTGTGAATGTGTTTTGTACATACATTTCCATTCTTATTTGACGTTAGTTTTGTTGTTGCCAATCTTTGGACTAAAAATTTGGTTTTTTGCGTTCCTTTACTTTTCCTGTTATTCTCTTTTAGTGAGCGAATTTTGCTTACGCTCTGGCATTTTGACACTTTTCAGATTTTAGTCCAAAAGGATAAGAAATGAACCTAAAAAGTGGTGTTACTAGCTCAGTTGATTTTGTGTATGTGTTTCGCCGCACGGCTTCTGATATCAAATTGAAAAATTTTGTTTGAATTTCTACTCACACTTACAGGTTTTGACAGTTTATGCCGCCAAAGCAAAAACAAAATACATGTAAATTTTTGTTTTTGTACTCCTGCAATCACCTTATATTGATTCGCCTTGGCACAAACAAAAGTAAAATGAGTGGAAACAAAAATATTAATGATGTACTGGACAGTGTTAGTGCTTGTGTGTAAAGCAAAGAGTTTAAAACTGATTTATAAATAGTAAAATGTTAACAGCAAATTGTCAAAGCAGTGCAACAACTGTTCACTTGCAAGTTATTGCTAGTTTTGTGTTCAATAAGTTCTTCTGCTAGTTTTCTCTTCTTCTCAATTTAACGCTCTATTTTGCTTTTACGCTCTCGCTGCAATGTTACTGTTACTATACAAACCTAATGTTACTCGCATATTTTCGAGCCTGTATGTACATTTTCGGGAAAAAGGTTAAAAAGTGTATCCATCTGCTGAAAAGATATTTTCGCAGATTCACAATTTATTTAAAATAAATCTATTACCCCAATCTCCAATTCCATGTGAATAAATCTCCCCAGTGCTTAAATAATTTTCACCACATTAAATAGCTGCACAACACCCTAATTGCCGAAAAAGCGTTGCTTGCAACACTAGTCCTTTATGGGGACCAAACTTGGCGAAAAAAAAATAGCTAAGTTTGTTTACTGGATATACTGAGCTAGAAACTTTTAGTTGACGAAAAAGTAGTACACGCGATAGACTTAACAAAAATGTATTTAAATATTATAAGGCGAATTCATATAAGGTGGTAGCGGTAGTACAAACACTAACATGTTTTTTACTTTTTCTTTCGCTACACAAATGTCAAATTTCAACTAGTCCTTGCTCAAGGAGGAAGAGGGAAAGAAAATTACAACGCTCTTATTTCGCACTCACTCGAAAGCAGTTTTGAGATATGTGTACCGCGGCGAATTAAAGCAGCTGTTCTAGGAACACCACCTTATATGAATGCGCCTTGTTATAATACTATTTTTCAAAAGAGTAATTTTGACACCCTGTGCCAAATTGAAAATTTAAGTTCCATTTGAAGTGAAAATTGCCAAAAATGGCACGGTTTGAGCCAAGTTGGCTGAAAAGGCCGAAATTATTTACGTACTACTTGTAGGAGTCCTACTTATGCTTGTGATTATGAATGAATAAAAGTATTGGTATGCACATATGTATGTTTGTATGTATGTATAAATGTCCATATTAAATAAATTAAGTAAATATCGTCACTAGACACGTATAAAGGCGCACTAGTGTTTTGACGGCGAAAAAAGACGCATAAAAAAATTTGACAAAAAAAGACGCTTAAGAAAAACTTTGTCGAAGAAAGACGCGTGAACATTTTTTGCGAGGTCAACTTTTGAGTTCGCGTCTTTATTCGTGTCTAGTTACGATATACACTTAGATTCTCCGTAAAATCTCGTATGGTTGTTGATTTACGAGAGTAAAAATTCTTAAGTCAAATAAGCATCGTCATCGCTTAGTTTCTTATTCGCCGTTTTATTGTTGTGCGGGTACGTGGCGTGACAGCTTTTACTTCGTACCTTATCGCGATCATCCGCTCTTTGGTTGTTTCGAAATGCGTGTTCATTAATGGCTTTTATTTAATCAACACTTGTTCATAATATGTATTTACTGTACATTAGTCTGATTCAATTGATAATCTTCAGTATATAAATGTATGTATGCACTAGGGTGCCCATTGGAAATGTTTTTTTCCCTTCCCCCTAATTTTATGAATTTTTATGAGAAATATTATTGCTTACTTTTATAGATTTTTTTATGGTCATTTAGAGGTCGCGACCTGTCGATTTAGGTCAGAAAATAGGATTTTTTAGATTTATGAGTTTTTGAATGACTATTTTTGATTCGATTTCAAAGATCGAATATGATCTGAGAAGAGGATGTATAAGCCTTTAAAATGGTATATAATAATCTATTATCGGACTAGGCTTGCTGGAATTTTTCATCGGGTAAACTAAAAAAAGACCCATATTTATCTTAATTTTTTAAATTTTGACCATCGATAATTTATACAATTTCAAAATATGGAGTACTATCTAAATTTAAATCTATTTTAATATAAACTGATACCTCATTTATTGCAATCGCATACAAATTGTCGAATTTAGACGACTTTTCTTAAGAAGCCTAAGCGCAATGTGTCTACCAATTTTGGGTTCAAAATTTATACAAAATTTTGGAAAATTCAGCATTTCAGGAAATTTCAACTTTTTATTCCGAATTTTTAAAAATTTTTGGGTATGCAGTTTTATAGCCCATACATTTTTAGTCTGAGTTTCAAAGGGCTAAAAAAATCGCGTTGATATTTGAGAATTTTTTTTTTTGGAGGCTACTTTTTGGGGTATTTTAATATTTTATTTAATTTACAAAAACTTGCGTTGATATTTTGAAATTTTGTTGATGACGGTCTACCGCGTTTTATTTCATAATAAATTCATACTTATATGAAAAAAATTGCAAAAATCCGTCACCAAAAAAATATTCTCAAAAATCAACGCGATTATTTAGCCGTTTGTAAGTTACACTTCATTAGGCTAGAATTTATAGGGCTATAAAACTGCATACCCAAAAATTTTCTAAAAATTCAGAATAAAAAGTTGAAATTTTATGAAAATTTGTTAAATTTTCCAAAATTTTGTGTAAAGTTTGAAACTGTGATTTACACGCTTTTGGCTAAAGCTTAGACGATATTTTTATATAAAAATAACAAAATAAATTTAGCTCGACAAACATTACGAATATTTGAAGAAAATCAACACGTGGTCATATGTTTGAGACACTGTATATTTTCCCATTATTTTGCCTTATCATTTGGAAAATCTAGAAATTTTAGCACAATGATGTTTATTGAATTTGTGCTTAATAATAGTTTTAATTTTTATTTTTTAAATACGAATATTAATCACATTTTTGATTTGCTATTGTTGTAAATTTTGCTAATCAAAAACAGGGAAGCTTTTACATATGTAAATAAAAGATTATAAATGTGCTAAAACCCATTTTCTGCTGGGATTAAAGTTATACATCCTCTTTGCAGAAGTAATTTATTACATAGAGGAGCTCCTATGTTAGGGCCTCAACCACATTTAATTCTATCGTTGGTATGTTGCATTTGAAGCTGCATATATTATCATGGAACGTTCGTAGGAGCACGCCGCGAGAGTGCAGTGATTTCGCCACTTTGATGGCTCGGTTTCTCTAATTCTAAATCACTGTGTACCGATAAAAAGCTCTCAGTGTACAGGCCAAGCTTTTTAATTTGACATCTCATTTTTGAAATTCCTTTGACCTTCACAAAAAATTCCTTCACGTATTATATACAGTGAGCGTCAAAAATAAGTATCTGCTGACGTTTTAAGGATTTTATTTTTTTATATTTTCCATAAAAAATTTCTGTTATTTTCGTATAAAAATATAGTTCATTCAACAGCAAAAACCACAAGAATACATTTTTTACATCCTACAAAACTCAGTAAAATGCAAGAAACTTTCATCGAAATTAAAATTTTTCATTTGCCGCTACCATTTCGTAGGGCCCAGTTACCAACATCAAAAAATTAAAAGAAAACAAAAATGTGTTTTTCTATTCGCGGTCGCCCCTCGGCAGGCGATGGCAATCCTCCCAAGTGTATTTCTGTCATAAAAAACAACTTCTCATCAAAATACAATCGCCGTTCGGAGTCGGCGTAAAGTTGTAGGTCCCTCCGCTTTGTGTGATAACGTCACGGCGCACGCCGCAAATCGGAGGAGAAACTCGGCCAGACACTCACATATTGTGTAAGCGCCAATTTATCATCAATTCGAATTCTTAAAAAAATGCAGTAAGGAGTTTTATAGCCCTTTTTTGTATAAAAAGTGCTAGTTTCAAGTCGCTTCAAATTTCCGTGGATTTTTGAGAATTTTTTTCGCTGATGGTGTTGCGTACGTTCTTTCATATAAACAAGTAATTTTTAAGCAAAAAACAAAGTCGACTTCAATCCTCATATAAAAATATAAGAGTACCGTTAATATTTTCATGATCCAATGATTGGATCTAGAGCCATGTCAAAGTTCAAGTAAAAGTGTGTTTGCATTGTTCAACTTTGCGTTCAACATTTGCGTTCAACTCAGCGCAGGGTTGCACGAAAAAAAAGTTGAATGGCTAAAAATATCAAAATATGAAAAAATATCAAAATATTCGCCATAAAAAGGTGTTTGCATTGTTCAACTTTGCATTCAACTTTTGGTTGAATGGCCTTTCAACTAATCGCTTTCAACAAAGTTGGTCGCCAGCCAACATTTAGCCATTCAACTTTTTTTTCGTGCAACCCTGCGTTGAGTTGAACGCAATTGTTGAACGCAAAGTTGAATAATGCAAACACTGCTTAACGGTGACGACTTTTATGACTGCCAGTTGATAGATGGGTTATAGTATAGCTAGAGAAATAATATGTTTAAAGACACTTTTATCAAAGTTGATAAATTTGACTTATGACCAATTTTATACCACAAATACTCCTATGTTCGATACGTTGTTTTATACACTTTCAATTTCTCGAATAAACGGATCCTATTGCTTCCGTAACTGGTATTTCCATACCCAACAATGCAGAAGATAGCGGAATGAAATCCACGCAGAATTTTAGACTTTCGTAGTTTGTTTAATGGCGATTGCCTTAAGAGCCTGGGAGCAATATCAATGGGGCCCTAGATTAGAATCCATAAGTTAATAGAAAATCTGTTTTCAGACGTACATATGTAGTGCCTCGGTGCTTCTTACTTAGTGTGTTGTCTTAATGTTATATTCTGTTTATCACACTGAACTGTCAGTCTAACAAATTCAATTTCCCATTCACTTTGGCTTGATTAGAACTATTTTAAGCATAGCACGAGCCATCCATCCATATCTATTCATCCAATTACATGCACGCAAATAAGTAGGAGGTGGGTGCTTTCAGCTGATATTGGTAACATATGTATAACAAAAAGTTGATTGGCATTGAAATGCATTTTATAACTCTTATTTATTATTCAACTAACCATATATTACGTAGTATGTACGTATATAAGTATATCTGCATATTTGAAAGCTAGAATTTCATGACGCACAGCGATAAGACCACCTGAGTATTATAGTGTTTGTCCTAACAGCTGAGGTTTTATGGGTGTTTTTACCTACTTTTCCTTGAATTGTTGAAGATATATTTTTGCTAGCTCTTTTTATGACGCGATAATGTCCACTTCAATTGTATTGACTAGTTTTATTTTTTCTACAATAATACCTACATACATATATTGAAACAAGTATTGTGTGCACTCTCACCAGGCTGATTTGAATTTTCTTCAACATGGAAGTGATACAACCCACCGCAAAATTAATGCAAGGTTTGCAATTCGCTGCCAGTAAACACCGCATGCAACGTCGCAAGGATAATGAGACTCCCTACATCAATCATCCCATCAATGTGGCTACCATACTGGCCGTAGAAGGTGGCATTTCCGATGAAACTGTACTAATTGCAGCACTTTTACACGATACAGTCGAGGATACCGATACCACATTTGAGGAAATTGAGATACAATTTGGTGCCGACATTTGTAGCATTGTGCGAGAGGTCACCGATGATAAGTCATTGGAGAAACAGGAACGCAAGCGTTTGCAAATCAAACATGCGGCAACGTCAAGCAGCAAGGCGAAATTGGTGAAGCTTGCAGATAAATTGGATAATTTAAGAGATTTGGGCAGGAAGCCGCCTATTGGTTGGTCGGTGGAGCGCCAAGAGCAATATTATGTTTGGGCCAAGAAAGTAGTGGATAATATGCGTGGCACGAATGCTGAGTTGGAGCAGAAATTGGATGATATTTTTAGGCAGAAAATTTTACTTTAAAGTTAATTTCTTGTTGGAAATAAAAAAAAATGCTGCATTAAATAAAAGCGCGACGTCCGTTGTTTTTAAAGCTTAATTTGATAAATATGTACATGTATATATATGTGCTGTTCGTTATAAGTACAGAAAACCTTAACGACATTGTTTACGAAATTGGTAACGAAATTAAGGCTTGAACTTTTGTCTAAAACTCCTGAAAATACCATTCCGGCATCTTGATCCTAAGGTCACTTATATTTATTTTTTGAACGGAAAAGACTGATTTTTGGCTAAATTTTTTTTTCAATAGCATAATTTTTCAGTATTTTTTTATTGCTTAATAAATGACTCTGAGTCAAGGTGCAGGGATGGTATTCTCAGGGATAGTAGCCGAGAGTTTTAGCTTTGATTTAGGCCTAAGTGAAAGGTTCTGTCACTATTTGTTTCTTTGCTGGAGCTTCTCAAATATTGCAAAAAACGCGATTTTTTGACACTTTGACCAAGTTTTTGTCAAGATCTGAAGCTGATGGAAGCCTTATACCTAAGGATTCGTAATCAGCACAAAAAAGTCTATCAAAAACAGGTTCAAACATTTGTCTCATCATAATCAGTGTTGCCCTGTGTAATCATAAAGAAGAGTATCGGATAATTATGTTAAGAAACAATAAAAACAGCTTCTGTAAATATTTTTTCGTATAAATAAATTTGCTTTACATCTTTGGTAAATATATAGGTATATGTATTACTCACCTTTTAATTAATTTTAATACTGTCATTTTACTTTTTATAAAAATCTGGGTCTTTTTGATAATAACTTTGACGTGTTGTTGTAGCTCATTTATTTTTATTTAATTTTATTTATTTTTAATAATGTCATTCAATTTGTTCCTTTGTTATAAATATTCTCGCAAAAAATTGTTTTATTATATCTTAACAGAACTTTTTAAATGCCCAATAAAACAATAATAGCTTTATTTCCAATACATATTTCCAATCGCAAAAGGAAATAAAGCCATTATGGTTTTATTGCTTATGGTGTTATTGAAATCCACCTTCTTATACCGTATATATGTATGTATGTACATTCAAGATTAGAAGTCTGAGGAGTAGGTACGATTCTACCTACTTTAACATACTTCCTTCCGTCAGCAGAATAGTATAAATAAGCACTGGGAATTAAAACAAAATGTGTTTTATTTCCAACCTTTGAATACCTAGTCTATGGTGAATTTACTAGGACTAAAGCTAAATCATTACGTTGACGGTGGGCTTTAGTTTTTCACGCAATATGCTCGATACGACCTTATCAACCTTGCCCCACGAGAATCTTGATAGCGGGTAAACCAATAAAATGAAATGATACAAAAATAATTAAATGCTACAGAGTAGTGGGTTACGTGCGTGTGAATACCGTTAGTATTTTGAGCACAAATACTCATTAATATGATAACAAATACTTATAAAGATGAATGCCATTATCGAACTTTAAAACTTTTGCATTAATTTTGCATTTTAGTCTGAACGCTTCGAAAATTGTGTCCCAACCAATGACGTCAACATAAATAAAGAAAGTTTTTGTTTGTTTACATACACATATGTATGTGCATAAAATAAATGTTTAAATGTCTGACGACTGTTAGTCAAGGGCGATTTTTGTACTACACTGTGCAACAATTTTAGGTTCATGGAATCTAACGGGGGGGGGGACGCCACGAACACAAGTCGATAGTACCGAACTAGGGTAATAAAAACCTAAGTTAAAAAAAAAAACATAAATTGCTCCCTTTTAAAAGCTATAGCCCGTCAAAGTAGAGCTATCTTTACCAATTTCTTTGCATACGAACTCTTCATAATATGCAAAAGCACGAAGCACCTGGAAGGTTGGTCGCCAAAATAGGTCCTAAGCCCACCTAAAGAATTTGTTGGCAAAATAGTAACTAAAATGGGAAAATTTTCCCATAAGCCTCAGGTAAAAACTACAAACTGTTCAATTTATGTACCAACATACAAATCACATTAGAAGTGGAATCGGGTTTGATGGCGGCGTTTTTGAATATTGGAGTGAACATGTTGCTAAATATTCACTACTTCCAACATCATCTGCAACCCTTCAGATAACAATCTGACACACAAACCGAACGGTTTCAACAGCTTTCGAAGCTAGTTTGAAAATAAATTTCCTGACGCAATATTACCTGAAATTTGTTGCTGGAATACGAAGACGTAACGAAGAACCATGCCTTATTTTATTTCGTAGAGAAACATGGCAAAAATATCAAACTCTAGTAACGAGAATTTAATTTTTTTAAATGCGCTGCAAGAGCCAAATTCAGAAAAATACTTTTCTTTGTTAGAAAAATGTGTTGCACAGTGTTGTCAATGCTATATAGTGTGTACATATGTACATGCATTTATCTATTTATATGTAAGTACATACTATGTACTATCTCAAATTATTTGTGCATATGGAAATGTACTGCACATGGATGCATATATGTACGTATGTATGTATGTACGTACATATGTAGAACAAATGTTCTAGTTCGTTAATATTTTAGCAAATTTATAGTTAAATAGACAAAAATGTTTGTCATGAACTCAATGCGTGCTTCTATAGGCTGTATACATTCTTATGTACATACATATTACATTCACACCATAGCCACCGATTTAAGTGATTTTGTAATTTAAAAAATATATTTTCGTACTAATCACCATTGTGTAATTTAAGTAACGCTAAAATGTATTATTCACAAGAGTGTTCGTCATAGTAAGTTCAGTGATTAAGTTCGCCTTTTTTTCCAACAGCGTCTGCTAATTTGTATATTCTACGTAAATTTCCTTTTGTTGATATGCGAAATTTTGTTTAACATCCATGTTAATACTCAGACACGTGTTTAAATAACTTTTGAATACTTTTACACATAACTTCTTCTTTAGATTGAACCCAATTCGAAGAATAGTTTTTTGAAAATAGTAAACATTATTAAAAAATGTTCAGCTATAACCTAAAGACGCTTCACACAATCCCCTGAGTGCATTCTTTCATATATGGGCTATTCTTACCATTATATATATTTTTTGTCCACTCGCTTATTCCGTGGGATATCCTTGATTTATTTAAACTTAGAAAAGGAAATTATTTCACTATTTTAATTTTTAATGTCTTAATAAGAAAAGGTCCTATAAAGAAAACATCGACGGCTTAGTGGAAGATCGACCTATCTCGACCTAACCGGTTCGAAAACGGTCTATCTCAGCAAACTTTTCAAGAACGCACCAATTTAGAATTTGTTTGAAGAACGCCCTATCTCAGAATTTAGTTAAAAAACGCCCTATCTCAACTGAAAATATATTGAAATGTATCACGTAAAACATTGTGATTATTGTAAAAAATAAAAGTGTACCATTTACGTGAGCGCCACTGTATTTATGCATTGCCCCAGTTTTCAAGGGGCTAATGAAATTATGTGCATATTTATGAATACATATTCAAAAATGTGTAAAAGTACATATGTATGTATGTATGTAAGATTTTTTGGCACTCTTGCACTTGGCTAACAAAAAAAAATGTTACGTATACGCACCGTAAAAAAGTAAGATAATTAAAATAAGGAAAAAAACCAGAGCGATACATACTTGTGTAAATTACTACGAGTATACATATGATTGTATGTACATGTATGTATATGTATATGACATAAGTGCAAACATATGAGCGCTATGACGTGTATGTAAGCTAGCGCCGAAAGCAGAAATGAGATTATGCGAATAATCTATTTACTACGTGGCATAAATAAATGAGCGACAAGCCAAATTTTTGTATTGAATGAGTCAAAACAGATCAGATGATTATTGTTTTGTTTGTTTGTAGTGCAAGTTGAATTCGTTGTTGTATGAATGTATGTATGTATTGCTTGATGCAATGGCATTTTGTGTGTAAATATTCTACATTTATTTTATATATATGTTATCAACTTGACGCTTAGTTATACCTATGTATACATGTATGTATGTACATATGTACTATATGTATCCTCGTTAACTGTTTATGGTTTATGTTAACCGTTTCACGTGAGCCACCTATGGAAAAATGTCTATACATATGTAATTGAATTTTATATTCAGTTTTCTTTTTATAAATAAATAAAGAATCACAAGTTAAATAAAAAAAGAAGACACCTTAAGACGGAAGAAACTTTGATCATGCCACGGTCGTGGAAAAAATAGTATTATGTTTCTTGTGGCTGACTGTCTGTTTACTTGCCGGTCGCTAATTTTGTATTCTTCGCTAGCGTATTGTTAACTTTTGCCGACGTCGCGGTAATTTGCCAAGTAGTTGATCGTATTCACGATCATTGCCAAGCTACTCTCTCACTCTCTTTGCAAAATAAAATTAATTAATAATGAAATAAAAAAATATGCATATGTATAGTGTAGAACTGAGTAGAAAATTTCGCTATTGGCTCGCATTGCCTTCTACGTACGTATGTATGTATGCAAGTACATATAGTGACTCAAACAAGTGTACACATATTTTTTTTTTTTGTACAATGTTTTTCATGTTGATAAAAAATATGGTTCATGTTTAAACCAAAACCATTAAAATCAAAGTTTCAAATTTAATACAAAATTTAGAAACGTTCAACAAATTTTCATAAAAAATTGGAACTTTTTAATTTGAATATGCAGTTTTATAGCTCATCATATTTTAGTACAATAAAGTGCAAGTCTTACAGCCAGTTTCACCAAACTATTTAAGTGGAAATTAACTTTAATTTAATTTTGTATTTAATTCTCATTTAAATAATTTTCAGTTTCAATAAACTATTTATTTAAGTGAGTAAAAAGTGGTTGTAAAACAGACTAGGACTAGCTTTCGCTTTCATTTGTACTGAGAGCTTTTGAAAGCTTTGGCACGCTGTTGTAAAAGCAGGGCTGGTATACAAGTAAGCAGCAGTTACACAATGATCAGGTGATTAAACGTGTAACACCTCTGAGTGTGGTTATTCTGATTTAACTTTTATTTAAGTGCAGAGCATAGGTCACTTAAATCAACATTAAAATTGATTGGTGAAACCGAAAATTCGAAAATTAAAGTTAATTTCTACTTAAATAGTTTGGTGAAACTGGCTGTTAAGCAGTTGAATAATCGTGTAAATTTTAAATATTTTTTTGTTTATTTTTGTATGGGCGAAATTCCTAAGTATTTCGTTTGCTGGGTTGGAGCTGCTTCGGTCGATGGAGTAAAAAGGTGAAATGTTTATGAAACACTTTTTATAGAAAAAATATCTAACAAGAAATTTTAACTTGAAAAACATTGCAAATATTTAGAAAAATCTATATGTGAACACTTTTTTGAGCCACTGTATGCATGTACATATGTACGTGTCACAACCTTTTTCAGCGTATTTTGCCTGCATGTGCATATTGTAGCATGTATACAGTAGTATGTACATTAGGGTGGTCCAAAAACAGTAAAGTCGGAATTGTAATGCTCTCACCCCCTAGGATTGTTCTATATCGAAAAAAGTGTACCCCTATTTTTTTTATTTTGAAATCAAAAAATTTTTGGAGGTCGCTCAAAGCGCTCGAAAGTTTTCCGTGTATTTTTATATGGGATATTTTTCGATCGGAAAACTCTGGTTCTCTTCAGGAGACTTCAGCAATAATACCCAATTGTTTATTGAACCATTTTTTAACCCTAACGATTTTTTATTGGTCGTCCTATTGCATTTTTCGGGGTTTTTGTGGGTTTTTGGCGGACCTAGGAGTTATAGTTGCGATGAAAAAATTGTCAAATAAACAATTGGGTACTATTATTGGGAATCTCTTGCAGATAAACAAAGTTTTCTGGTAGAAAATGTTCATTTTTAACTATTCTATTCAATTTCTACGAAAAGTGGTTTTTTCCCCATATAAAATATATGGAAAACTTTAAGCGCTTTGAGCGCCCTCTAATTATTTTTTGATTTCAAAATAAAAAATAGGGGTATACTTTCTTCGATATAGAAGAATTCTAGGGGGTGAGGGGCATTACAATTCCGACTTTACTGTTTTTGGACCACCCTAATGTACATACTATATACATATATGTATGTATATGATTATAATTTAGTACATACATATGTATGTATGTACATTAATTTTCATTGCCTTTCCGCCGACCAATTTACTAACTCATCCAAAGCGTCCGTCGTTCAGTGCTTTTTCACTGTTGCTTTGCTAATGTTCACTCGCGAACAGCGCTCGTCCGTCGTCTTGTCTGCAACATAAACGTAACAAAATCGTAAAGTTTTCGTACACAGCTTATTTGAAAGGAATATTTGGCACTGTGGTGAAAGCAATTGAGTTTAATTGAGTTTTTGATTGCGCTATAGTATCTTCTACGCAGTATTATAAATTTAGAAAATTTTAAACAATTAGGAAAAAGAAAAAACTTTCGTACAAACAAATAAATAAATTAAGAAACATCTCGTTTTTTTTTAACAAACAATCAACAGTAAATAAAAATATTTTCCTTCAGAACAAGTGGCGTACAATATATGTACAGAAACAACAGCTACTTGTAGCAAATTGAGTGGCCAGACTAAATTTAGTAACAATTGTGACGTTTAAGCAAATAAAACGTGTTTATTTACATCTTGACATCGCAGCACGCAGCGCACTTGGATTTTTAAGTGTGACAAAACAGTGAAAGGTAGATACATGCATGCATACATACATATATACATATGAACATAGCCATGTATGTTTGTATGTACATAGTATATACAATATATGACCGCAAAAAAAAATAAAAAAAATATAAAAAAATTATATGAAACGAAAATTACTTAATTATTAAATGTATATACTATACAATTGAGATAAAAGTTGCCACTGCATACACATTTATTTCAAACTATGAATAAAATGCCACAAAATAGGAATTTTTGCAAAAAAGTAGTTTTTTAACCAATAAAGTGTAATTTATTATAAAAATCTGTTTGCTTCTGGAAAAATTCGGGTTCGTTCTGAAAATTTTCAATATGAAGAGAAAACTATCCTTTTCTTCGGTAGGGGGCGTATGAGTAACTTAAAACATGTATCTTGATCTTTTGAATCAAAATTTAATTTTTCTTTTCAAAGAGTCTATTGTACTATGAAATAAGGAAAATCAACTTCGTCAGTATTTTGGTATTATTTATGTGTTTCAAACTTCTGTAGTTGTCTTTTTCAAAAATTTTTTTTTTTGGATTTCTTGTAATCAAATGCTTCTAAAAAATAACGAGTTTTTAATAAGTACGGCTAGGAATTTCATTCACTCAAAATTCAAAAATATTCGCTATAAACAAGTAAAATATGCAGTTAAAAATACTTTCCTAATACTTTATTGCCGGTAAAATAAAATAAATAACACATGTATTTTAACAAGAAAATAACAAAAAAAAATTAATTTCAAAATAAAATACATATTTATATATAAAACTAGTTTATAATTAAGCAGACAGTTACAATTTCGTTTAAATAGAAACATTAACAGTTTAATAAAAAATCAGGTATTTTTTTTGCATTAAAATATCAGTTGCTAGTATGGAAAAAAGATGCAAAATCTACCTGAAAATCAAACTGGTAGTATTATAGTTATAGCCTTCCCTGCTTCTTCTTCTTATTTGTCTCTACAATTCCTTCACGGCAGGGTACCTTAAACAAATACATATGTATGTATGTATGTTTGCATACGCATTGGGAATTCTTAAAGAAAAATACCTACATAAATATGTGAAACTGAAATCCGGCTCTTATCAATTCTAAATGCTTAATAATGGTGGAGTAGTTTTATTCGCGTCGGAAATAAACGAGCTTTTTTTATGACAAAGGCAACGACTATGTAGACGATCTTTGAAATGTAATAATAAGTCATTAAAAAAAAATAGTTCCAAGTTCATGACTGTATTTAATTTTTTAATGTAAAGTTTATAATTGCTTTATTATATAACCTTTCTTATTTTTAATGTAGCAATCTGAACTTTGTCAAACATAATGGACGTGGTGGCAATGAAATGTGACAACCCAATAAACATTTGGGTTGGAGATCAAGTGGAGATCCAATAAAAATTCCAAGGTCCAATGTTGATTTTCAAGTGCACCTCAATTGGAGAACCAACCCATTCTCCAACAAAACGGCACATTTTTTGTATGGGAAATAATCTGAGTTCTCCACTTGAGAAAAGTTTGGATATCAATTTGAATTCAAACTTTATTCAACTTTTAGTCAAACCTTGGGAAAAATGTTGGAGAAAAATGTTGGATCTCGACTTGGGAACGTGAATATTTATGTATATGTATGTGTGCACATTAGGGTGGCCCAAAAATGCATGTGGAAACAAAGCTAAGTCCGAATTTTAGTGCTCTCACCGCCTAGGATCCTCTTATATCGAAAAAACATACCTTGTTTTTTTTTTATTTCGAAATCAAAAAATATTTAAAGCTCGCTATTAACAATTGCATTTTTGGATGTTTTTGGGGGACCAATAAAAATTGTTATTATAAAATGGTTGAATAAACAATTGGGTATTATTATTGGAGGTCTCCTGAAGAGGAACAGAGTTTACCGATCAAAATATATTGATTTTCAAGATTTCTATACCATTTCTACGAATTTTTTTATCTTTTGATTCTAAAATAAAAGACAGGGCTATATTTTTTTGCGGTATAGACCACCCTAATGTACATAGTATACATATATTATGTATGTGTGTATTTAAAGGTGGAACGAATTTGGTTCTAGTTTTCGGCACACTACAACTAGAAATTGAAAATCGTTTAAAGAAGTATAGAATACAGTGATCGGACTTCTACCACATTGTGGTAGATCTGCCACTTTTTTCAGCATCTACCACATCTACCACACAAGGTCTGAAATCTACCACATATTCCCATTTTTGAGTAGTTTTATTTTTGCTCGACATAATTTTTTTAACTTTAAGAGCAAAAATTGAGCAACATTTAACACTTACAACAGGCAGAATGGGAGGATAAAATAAACCGTAAAATAGTAAATTTTCTCAATATTTAATTTTTCGACAGGAAACGTCGTTTTATTGTGTTAAATTGCAAAATATATGATTTATAAAAAAGAATTAATAGCGAAAATGTTAAAAAATGGCGATTTTTGTGAAAGTATTAGCAAATTTCAGTGCATCTAAAGTTTCTAAAGCGTTGTTTACTTTTGCATGAGAATTGTCAAAATCGGCAAATCCCAAGTAGCGGTTTCTGGAACGTGCCACATTTGTTCGCTACATCGTGATGTGGTAAAAAAAAGCTGGCAGCACTCCGCAAGGTTGCAGAAATCTTTCAAAATATGTTCGAAAAATATCTTGATATGGAAGGAACTGCTTTACATTGTCAAGGAAAAAAATTGTCAAAGGCCAACGCAATTTCAATGTTGCACTTCATTATAATAAAATTATTTTTTTTTTTTAGATTCTAATTAAAAGGTTTGCAATTTAGGTGAAACCTCGCAGAATTTTTTAAATTTTTGTACAAAGTTTGATCAAAACCTGAGATCTATCACATTTTTTCCAGATTCTAACACACAAATTTTTTTTAAAGTCCGATCACTGATAGAATACCTAAATTTCAGTGGAAAACAAACCTGAGATCTATCACATTTTTTCCAGATTCTAACACACAAATTTTTTTTAAAGTCCGATCACTGATAGAATACCTAAATTTCAGTGGAAAACAAACAAGCATATTAGAGTGGTCAGTTATTGGATTTTTTTTTCAAAATAAAAATTATCTATTCTTAAACGCATTAATGCAAAGCATCAGTTTTTTTTTTTATTCCTATGCTATATAATGATATCGAATATGCGCAACCATAAATAATTGCCAATTTTTTTATTTTAACAAAGTTGCTCAAACCGGAAACTTATCTCATGTGGTTAAGAAATAAAAGAGACTGATGCTCTGCATTGATACGTTTAAGAAGTTAGCCTTCCTCTGGGTCAATGAAAAATTAATAAATAAAAAACAATCACCTCCACGATTTTTTATTTGCCAAAAAGATCATCTAATTATTTTTTTCTTGCAATGATAATATGTATACAAAAATTTTAATTTATAGACAAATGAAAATTAGTAGGACTATTATTGATACGTTTTTATTACGAACTCAGCGGAATCAAAAACCGTAGTTTTTATACTAAACATAAAACAAGCTAAAATTGAGATCAAATCAACAAGTTCAATATTTTGTGTACATTTGTAAATTTAAATATATTTACATGCAAATACATACGTATGTATGTATGTAAATACATTAGGGCGGGTCGAAAAACTTAATATGTTCGGTATGAAAATTGTATATGTTGGTGTTAAAAGGTGCTATTTTAATCCCTTATTCTAGAAAAGCAATTCTGGTTCTCTGCGACAATGTCTTCAGTCTGCGAACCTTTTACCACCTATACAATTTTCGTATCAGACATGTTGTGTTTTTCGACCCGCCCTAATATACATACCCCTTAGTGCCGCTTACTAGTAAGTTACTGTTGTTTTTTATAGAGTCCTTATCTAATGGAATGCACTAGAAAAGACTACGCATACATCGTATATAAGATAAGGCCGCTGCAGCAAGATCTGTAGTCATACTTGGGGGGCACCGCCTACTTAACTGACTCAGAATTTGCACATTGGCATTCGATATCGGTAATTATTATTACTTTTTTGACTGTTATATGCGGCAATTAATAGCACTTACGAACGCAATTTTTATACATACATATGTATGTATGTATTTATGTACATGCGATGTGGTACTTTGTTATGACTCTGCTGATATTATTATTTTTTCTTAAATACTCATTCCAACATTTGAAAAATGAGGTTTGAGCATCGGTTTCTATGAAGCAGTCCCAATGTGCCCCGGCAAGGAAAGTAAATACAGTGACTCAAACAAGTGTTCACATATTGTATTCAAAATGTTTTTCAAGTTGAACATTTTTTTGTTATTTTCCTAAAAAAATATCATCCAAGCTTTAGCCAAAACCATATAAATCAAAGTTTCAAACTTTATAACAAAACAAATTTGGAAAATTAAAAAAAAACATAGAGTTGATTTTTGAGAACTTCTGTTTTGGTGACTGCTTTTGCTTTATGTTACACTGTGCGACAGCCGAAACCAGACCAGACTTGGTTAACATTTGCTGAAATTATACCCATCCAGTAGTAAAACACTCAATAGATTTGCAAAAGTAGTTTTCAAAAAAGTGGAAAAAATGGTTAAAATAAATGTCTGAGCGAAATTAAAATTTCATGGGAAATATTTTCTATGCTAACCTAATATTCTCGCAAGCCGCCAATTTACTGTCGAAAATTTCTCATGCACATACAAATTGTATGGGACCAACCGAAATTGAACGGCGTGCGTTTGAAGCTAACTCAATTCCAAATTTTTATTCTGCGTGACATTTTGATTTGACGTTTCGCTCAATGAAATCAAACGCAAACGTACGCAGACCAATTTCGGGTAACGCAGAAAAATATATTCCACGGCGTGCGTACCAAAACGCAAGCCGCGAATATTAGGTTGGCCCACGATCCAGAAAATAAAGGTCGCGCCATTCGCGGACCGCTAACCCTCTCATCGTCGATTTGACAGCATCCACCCAATCGCTGACGTCAAAAAATACTTTTGTTCACATTCACTGTTGCCAACTTAATGCTTTTCGCACCAAATTTTGTGGGTATTCAAAACCCGAATATTTTTGAGTATGGTGCTTGGTGCGTTTTTGGTGCTTTTGTTTTTAGTTTGAAGACACCAAATTATAAAATCTTAAAAAAATGGAAGCAAAATTTATAGCAATCATAAGCGTGGTAAGCAACTTCACAAAAATTTTAATAAAATCATGGCACAATCATAAGCGACAACAAAATATGTGGCAGCACCTTCAATCAAGCCAGAAAAAATCGACCGTCGTGCAAAAAACATTGATTTTTATTAATTTGAATCGGCATCCTTACAATATAATTATGTATGCATATAAAGTCCATAAAATACACCAATAAATATTTGGTGCTTTTTCAAATTGAAAACTTGGCAATACTGCCTTTTGTTCGATGCTTCCTCTTTTTCTTGTCGAGTTCGTCTTGCTCTCTCATTCTGGTATTTATTGACGTCACGGCCAGTTACTCTCAGCTCGATTGGCGCAATCTTGTATTCTATCATTCTTGAGGTTGGCCTGTAACAGCCAAACTCAATTAAAAAAAAAATAATAATTTTCAAGAATATTTTAATACTCTAACGACTTTCCAAATTGGCTTTTTGTGAGGTTTCTTAAAATAAGGCTTAATACGACCCATTCAGGTGAGAGGTAAAGGCTTAAAATATTCTACGAAAATATTTTCCATAAAATTTTACTATATACATATTGTCTTAATCTTCGATTTCGATCAGACATATATTTTATTCTTTTTTCCACTTTTTAGAAAACTACTTAGGCCGGGACATGAAAACTTTAGTACGCCGTAAAATAAAAATACGAGCAAACTTTTGCAAATCCATCGAGTGTTTTATATTGGATATGTATACTTTCAGAAAATATTAGTGAAGTCCGGGTTGGTTTGAATTGTCAGAAAATTGTCGCACAGTGTTATCAGCTGACTGCCTCCGTTTGTTTTCACCACACAATTTTGGTATATTGTTTGTGACTTTCTCCTACTGAATATGCAAATCGTCACAAGTCACAAAAATTGTCACTAGTTTATATTTAGTCTCCAATTTAGTTACTAGAGATGAGAGTGACTTACTGAATACCAGCATTATTAATCTAACTTACCGAAAAATATTCAGCAACAGTAAAGCAAATGCAAGCACTTATTTGTAAAGTTTAAGAAATTTTTGATTTACTTGATTTTGACCGTTTTTTTTGAGCATATTACTTAATTTTACATTTTCGTAAGTTTACACGTTTAGAAAAATACCCCTACCGTTGCAAATTTCACCAAAATACTTGGTCAAGCGCATAAAACAGAAACATTGATATTTATGTATTAATTTTTGCTCTTTTTTATTGCAGGGCATTTTATTTCAATCGCGCAAATAATAAGAAAAAAAGAAAACACCAACAACTTACGATATACATACATATGCACAACTATTGTCTAATTGCTGCTTGATCGTCGTTGAGACATCGCTGTGACCGCGTTAGTTTCAGCAATTGAATCTCTTCACTTAAAGTCACATAAATAAAAATTTACGCTTTAATAAAACGCAATAGCTTGGCGTACACGCTCCTCAATCAGCTGCTGCTTCACATCCAAAGAGGAAGTCTACAGAAAAATATTCAAAACTGAAGTCGACATCCGGTGCGCGTTTTACGACCACGTCATCAGCTTCAGCTTCAGCATTGGCATCATCATCCTCATCCTTCCTATCATCGCTTCTCGCCCACATTCTAGTTGAATCGTTGCTGTTATTCCTTTAAACTATTTTGCTGCTGCTATGGCATCGTCATCAGTGCTCGCTAACAATCCAATTTCGACACTAGCATCGTCGTCGACGACTACGACTACCTCACCTACTCCAATTTCAACACGTAAACGCACCTACGAGACTGCAATCTCAATGCCCGCTGTGGCAACAATAGCTAGAGGAGCAACAGCAGCTATAGCAAAGGCATCAATTGCCAACAAAATGAATGTGAATGGCAATGATATTGCCCTTAGTGATATATATGTGGATGGTGTTAGTACTGCCACTAATAATGCAATAACAAACAAAGATTATACACGCACAGTTTCACAATGCGAACCAGACGAGGAGGCCTCTGGTTCGTCATCGGTATATTACGATAGTCCAGTGAAAAGAGAGTATGTGCCGACACCACAACCGCTGCCGTCGATCAGCAGTGGCGCATCAGATCTTGCAGTAAGTGTGCACAGTTATTTTTATAATTTATTGATATCGAGGGATCTCAATTTAAAACATTTTAAAAGTTAACAGAAGCACGTTTTAATAAAAATGTATCTAACAATTTATAAATCGAAAAACTGTATGAAAGTTTCGCGAAATAACCTCTCTCTCTCTCTCTACCAGAATCTACCAGTTTCTGGGGTCTTTGTGATCTCGCAGGGTGGCTCAAAAGCTTTGGAAAGTTCCACACTTTTACTGAACTGATATAGACTCCTCAAAGGAATACTGTAGGAGTACTATAGTACGCTAGCCTATCCCTTGTGGGAATATGCAGTGGCAACTACTATAAATTCAGAACCAAGGCTATTTAGGTGTCGAGATATTCTGCAAATGCAAAGAGATCGAACTTGAAGGCATAGTGTAAATTATGATTTAAGGCGAATTCCATGGGGTTGGCAAACAAAATATGGGCTGCAGAACCGATGTGTATGGTGACACGCTAAATTTGGGCGAAGCTTGATAACAACAAAACCCAAGCTCTTATAAAATTGGAATGCTCTCAAAATCAGCTAGGAATTGAACCCATTACGCGTAACGATTTTATGGGAGCCTTCCGGCGCGTGATTAGTGACGCAGTTGTTAGGGTCTGCTCAGACTTAGTCGGCGATGTCTGCATCAGTTTTTTTCGACTGTTTGTCGAACCAAAGCTTGACGAAAATATTCCAACTAAAACGCTCCTTGAAAAAAAAAGAACTGGTCCTTTTTCTAAGTAAACAGTTGGAGTCAACATTGACTAAGGGCCAGTTTTTCAATGCTGGTTTAAACGAAGTTTAATTAAACTCAGTTCCAATTTAAACTAAGTTTAAACTACTGACCACTTTTTCAGTGCGAGTTTATGGCCGCTTCATAGTTTACGTGGCGGGTCCAAATCCAGCGCACAACCCACTGTTGAGACGGAGGTGGTTTCGCAATCGAATAAACGTTTATATAGCGAACCGCTTGCTCCAAGACAGACACCCGCCCGCTTGCAGCCTCACCTACTGGTAAACGGACGCCTCATCGAAGCTCTCTCTCGTGGCCGTGACCCAAGGCCCAACTCGGATTGGTTACCACATCTCGCATAGTGGCTGCTCATCAGTCCGGATTGAGTATAGCCGTTAAACTGTAGCTTAATATCCAGAACAACGACTATACCGCATTGCACTTCGAAACGGTCGGCGATTTTTATGCTATTTCTTGTTGCCTGATTCAATTTAATAAAAGAAAAAGTATACCCGGATGATATATAAGCATACTACGCACCAGTTCCTCATAAACTCGTCGGTTCTGGAAAAGGACATAAAGTGTTATGCCGCCTCCGAACGGCAGATGGGTTTGCCTTTGCCTACCAAAGGGCGATCACGTTTTATATAATTCGTGAAATTTTGCATGGGCTATTCGTCCTATATTATTTTATATTTTGATAATTCTTCAATCGATTAACTTTCGCCAATCCGTTCCCCTTGTTTCTACTAAAAAAGATAGAAGAAAAGTCGTGTGACTGCCGCTTTTAATGCGATTTTTAAATAGCCCATAGATATTTCAATAAAAGTTTAATTGATTCCAGTGAGAAGAGAATTGGTCTTTATTTATAGATATGTACATAAATGTTATGTATGCAATGGTTACGCATCAAATATTAAGTGATCGTTTATTTATTTTCAATTGTCTACCTATGCGACGCAAACACAATTGGGATAACTTTGAATTCCACATGATTCCTTGATGACATTTATACGCCTACCTACTGCTAACACAAATAAAGATCTAATAAATCACTGCCTTGCCTGTATAGCAGTGACCGTGCCAAGCCTAATAGTAGTTCCATTTTATTGTAGAGATGTGCAACTTGTCTGCCATTCACATCAATTTCATTTTGCTCATTTTTTCGCTTGTACGTCAAAAGCATAAATAATAAAAATAATTTTGCAAGTTCTGAATGAAAAGAATAACCCGGAGTAGTAAAGAAAAATGCATACAAACCTGTATAAAACCAAGTGGACTGTGCATAAAAATAGTCATTCGAGGATTAAATCGCGCGCAGTGAATACAGTGATGTGGTTTAAAATGCATGAAAACTACTAATTTCGCGATTAGTTCCATTAAGGCGATTGTACGTCAACGGCTTAATTGAATGGAATTGGCAAAGCCGAATCGTCGTTCTGCTAAGCGATTTGTTAATTTGTAACTTGAGTGATTTGTTAACGTTTTGACGTGAATGCTCGTATATGTATTTAAAGTGATACTTCTGTACCTTTGTGTACACCTAGAATACCCTATAGAGAAATCCATTCAAATTTTTTGAATTTAATGCGTTTTTAATTTATCCCTCACAATATGATTTTCCATATACAAAACAAACACAATTACATCTAACTTAATCTGAGACCGAAAATAGCAGTTAATCATCAAGAATTTTATTTTTAGATCATTGCGAAATCGTTCTTTTTAGATTTTTGTTTCTTCAATCATGAATAATAGTTAGATTTCGATTTTTATTTTCCGTAAAATTTAATAATTTTTAACCGTCATATTGAAGATTGTGTTTTTATGACCGTTTTAAATGATCTTTAAAATTAGGTCGAAAAAATAAAACTAAAAAATAACGATTTTTACTGATCGCAAAAATAAAAATCATAATTTATCAAATTTTAAGGGTTAAATTATGATTTCATTATAAAGATCGTAACCGTTACGAATGCTGGAAAATAAGGATTGCAAGAACAAAAATTATTGATGGAAAAAATAAAAATCATAAAATAACGGTTAAATTTAAAGCTTAGTTTCCAGCTCTTAAGAAAACGTTCAAGAAAAAAATTGGCATTATTTCGTGTGTGTGAGCAAGGAATTTTGACATTTGATATTTCACAGCCCTCTCACTCTTTCCTCAAGAAATAATGGAACGGGCATATATTTCTGTTGTAAACATGGGTTACCTTGTGCTATTTTTTCACAAAATACTGTAGAAAACCGTACATAGTAGAAAGCTTGGCAAATTTCTTAAGAATTGGGTACTCCCTTAAGGAAATTTGATACAAGAAAATTTCTTGTCCATTTCTTTTGCGTCATTTTATATGGAACTTTTGATTTTCTTGAAAGCAGGATACTAAGCATAACCGAAAAAATAGAAGTCCAATATTGTTATAAATTATAATTTTTATTTAATAACTTCATAACCGATGCGGTCGCTGAATTTTACCATTTTTAACAGGTAACAAACGTTTTGAAACCGTTTTCGCATTCGGTGCACTGTGGTATTGAAATATGCAATGCCACAATTTCTGCTGCTGGATTGTTGAAAATATGGTGAAAATGGTGAAAATTTTTAGTAATACAACTATTCGGTTACTAAATGATCGGTAACGTGCAGAATAAACCTCACCAGAAAAATAAAAACAAAGACAAAATACAAAAAATGCTAATTGATATTAACAAAATACATTTTTGTATTAAAAATACATACAATCCTCATCGCAAATATCTCAAAAATGTTCTCAAAAATACCTTTCATTTTATCCTTTTTCTAATATCCTAAGGTTAACAATTATTTAGTATATAAGCAAATCATTCACAATAGGTGCCCACCCTATTAAAAAATATTTCTAGTAGATTTTCAAAATACCTTTCTTTTGATACCCATATTGTGATGTTTTATTTAATTTCCAATTTATTTCGAATAGGTGGCAACCTTTAACGAGTATTCTCGGAGGTAATACATATCTAATAATCTTACAATGCAAAACATTATCTGTAAGCAAAATTTTATTTAAATCGTTAGAGCCGTTTCCGAGAAACCTATGTATATATTTATATATATATACATATATGCAAGAATTGCTCGTTTAATGTAATAAGTTATATATACATAAGTATATATTTATGTACATATGGCTCTTTCCATGATGTCGAAAGTGATATTCGTACGAATTTAGAGTTAAATAAATCATACGGAAGTCACTTATAAAAAAATGTGCCGTTGTGTAGCTTTTATACCGTCCTTTGGTTGGCAAAAAAGGCGGTCATAACGGCGGTTTGTACCCATTTACTCGCATTTTCGGTTTACATTTTTAAGGAAACGCCCATATACCTAACGCCGAAATAGATATTTTACTATTGAAATCTTCCCTACAGGGCATGCATTTAACACACGATTGCCGTGAAAAATGCATCAACAATAAAACGTAAATAGTGCAAAACGAAATTTACAATAATAACAATTATCAAATAAAAATGTCACGCCATTTTCAACTTGATGCTTTTGTACACCTACCTAAGAGCAAATCCATACATACATACATATATACATATGTACTTATCTACATACATGCACACACAAATGTGAATATCGCTACGTTCCCTGCGAAAAATTACATTTAATATAGAAAGGCCCTATCTCACATCGTTCCCATTTTCATTGATTATGATGCATTTCATCGAATTATAAGTCCCCACATCATTTTAATCAAAAACAATTTTTAGTCAGTTAAGGATTTTTTTTTTTGTATTTCAGCGACAATTTGAGTTAGGGCCTTTCTATATTAAGGTAACGATATATACATTGTATATACAGTGAAAAGCAGTTAAGCGGACAAATTAATAATAATAATAGTAGATTGGCGCTTAAACAATATGTTAATGTTTGGCCGAGCTCCTCTTGAATTTCATTGTGATCTATTACCAGAAGACGATATGCAAAAACTAGGTTTTGATCTCCCTCTGCACATGTGCGATGGGTTATATTTTTTTTTTTTTTATATATTATGTGTTTTTATAAGCGTCAAACACGAAACTATGACTGTAACTGGTGTTTAATTTAAAATTTGGACAAACTAGACCACTTAATCAAACGTTTTTTTATTGGATTAACGATTAATGATTAAAATTAGTTAATCGTAATCACAACCGACGATTAACGATTACAAAAAAAAATTAATCATTAATCGTACAGATGATTACGATAACATTTTAATCGCTAATTTTTAATCATTAATCAGATTAACATTTTGCCAACACTTATGGACTAAAAGTAAGTGAGTGTTCGTTTGTTTGTGTAATGCTTATTAATTTTTTTTTTTATAAAGGTCCAGCTCATTATATAACCAACGCCATAAATAGTGGCGGAAGAAATAATAGAAACTTTTTTATTTTGATCAGTTTTGGCTATTCCTTTTGTTTATTCGATGTTTATTATTTTTGGAAACCTGTTGTAAAACACATATGGAAGTTATTGATTGATAAACGCGCTCACTTCTTTAAAAACATGAAGGAAAGCTAGCAATGGCAAGTATAATAAAATTTTCTTTAAAACGGCAGAAATTTAACTTTAAAAATTGCTAAGAAATATATACTGATATGCATAAACTAAAATAACAAACATATAAGATTTTCACATAAAATAAAAAAAAATAATTTTTTAAAATTAATTTGTATTTGATTATTTTTTTTATAATGCTAATATTTTGATAATGATCTTGATGGAATGTTATAATTTTTTTTTTATTGCTGTTGGATTTATTTCAACTTACCTAAAAAAATGGATTTTATCTTGTTCGCCGCAACGATTGTCTCGTGTGGAATCCACATTAAAAATGACTATTGAGTGCCTTCTTTATTTGTAAAGTTTATTTGAAAAGTTGTCAGAATTCTCGCATTTTTTGTCATAAATTCAATAAAAGAAATAAAAGGTTTATGAACGCATTCGCACGCCAATAAGGTTACATATTTACTAAATAATTTATCGATACTAAAATTGCATAAAAGTAGCAACTTACAAAATCACCAACGCCAAAAAAGGAATTGTCTATTTTACCATTCAATTAAGTCAAATCAAATCGTAGTCCGAAAAAAAACGCAAACATATTTTGAAGGCGTCAAAAAAATTTAGCTGAAAGATGACAACAAAATTGGTATCCGCCAAACCAGCGGTCATTAAAATGTTACCAATGCAAATGGATTTTAAAGAATTTGTAAATGCATTTTTGTTTTACTATTTTGTTGTTACACTACATATTTCTGTGCAGAAAGTGTTTTACCTCGAAAATTTTATTTTTTACCATAACCTTTATTTTGTATTTATATTTTTGTAGACAATTTGCAAGCCCGCACCTCTGTCCACAGATGAAGAGGCCGTTGTGGAGCGTGAGAAATGTGATTACAACTATAAAATCACCTATCAAATGGCGCGTTCGGGCCAGACGAAACGACGCGTACGTGTCTATGCCGATGGCATTTATGACCTCTTCCATCAAGGTCACGCCAGACAGCTAATGCAAGCAAAGAACATTTTTCCGAATGTTTACTTAATTGTGGGTGTGTGCAACGATGAACTAACACACCGCATGAAGGGGCGTACCGTCATGAATGATCAAGAACGTTACGAGGCTTTACGTCACTGCCGTTATGTGGATGAAGTAAGCATCTAAATGATCAATTGTAATTATTCGTTATTACAAAATTGCCATACATATGTATGTACATATATTTTTAACGGCCGTTGCACCGGTGTACCTATGTACCTACATATGTTTGTATGCATGTAACTATTTATAATTAAGTGTTGTACATACATATTTGCATAGAGTCATTTTAATTGATTTTCTTATATACATAGATTGTACCGGATGCACCTTGGACTCTATCGGACGAATTTATTGAATCGAATAAAATTGATTTTGTTGCACACGATGACATTCCATACCTTGGTAATGGTGTGGAGGATATTTACGCACCACTGAAGGCTAAAGGCATGTTTGTGGCCACTGAACGTACGGAAGGTAAGAGAGTTGAATTGCTTTAAGCCTCTTCGGCATTATGATTTCTGCGCGTTTGTTATGCGAAAATAAGGAAAGCTTGGTAGAGATATCCAAGAAACGAGATTGTCTTACTACATAGAACCTATAAATTCGAAAGTATGTAAATGTCTACAAGAAGTAACTGCTCTTAGAAAAAATATTTCTATTCCACCTACCTAACTGATATCCGAATTGGAATTGTTAATCCTCAATTATTCTTTGTTTCCAAATCTCGGGCACCCATCCATGCGCTTAATTTTTTAACAGTCAAAAGGAATCGAGGTAGTCATAGACAGACGGACGGCTCTGTGAAACACCTGAGAGGAGAGGGTTTGCACGGGAACCACACTGGAATTAGTGGGAAGATGGGCCATTGCCTTGCATATGTGGGCTCGGCTTTAGATTCCTTAGGAACCGTCAGCTATAGAAGAGATCCAGATGGTACTCATTTACTGTTAACCGAGTTTTCTAACACACAACTGCAAGTTGATTAGTTTCGAGAAGTCAGAGGGACATGGGCTCCATCGGCAACTTCTGTGATCACAAAAGGTTGAGACAATGTTGTTTGTGTTGTGTTTGTAACAGTATACAAATTTCCCAAGCAGTTTTGGCGAGTTTTGCCGAAGTGATAGTCCTTGGCCATATATTTCAACTGGATCGTTCCGGTTACGTAGAAACGACTGTTGTGTAAACGAAGCAGATCTTATTGGAGTTCGTCAAAACTATAGGTGGAATTTTTAACTGTAAAATTTTGCAAGTGACATTTCGCTAAGGACATGCGTCGAGCACTTTTTAACTTCTGTTAATTTTCTTTTTAGACTAAACTAAAAATTCATTTATATTTTTCGTTTCGTTTTATTCAATCAGGCGTTTCCACATCGGATATTGTGGCACGCATCGTCAAGGACTACGATTTATATGTACGCAGGAATTTGGCGCGTGGCTATTCGGCCAAAGATTTGAATGTATCATTCCTTTCGGAGAAGAAGTTTAGATTTCAAAATAAAATGGATGAACTGAAGGTTCGCGGTCGTCGCGAATTGACCAAAGTGAAGGATGATATCATTACAAAATGGGAGGAAGCATCACGTGATTTTATCGATGCTTTCCTTTTACTTTTTGGACGCGAACGTCTCAATCATTTGTGGAACGAATCGAAGGGTAAATTAATACAAGCGCTTAGTCCACCTGGCAGTCCCAGTGGTTCAGTGAATGGTGATGACGAAGATGTTGATGATGGTGATTTCGAGGACGATACTGATTTCGCAACTGTACGCATGCCGGCCAATATTGCGCGGAGTCGTGCACTTGATAGTCCTACGGTACGCCGTAGCAGCGGCCGTGGAACAACTTCGAATTTTGCCGCCAGGGCAGCCAGGTTAGTCGAACAAGAAGAAAATGATGGTGATGATGATGATGAGGATGGCGGCGAATATGAGCATAGAAGTGATTAGAGCAAATTATATAATATGATACCCAAATATTTCGTAGGTAATATTATTATTATTGTAACGCAAATGCGCTAAAGGGAAGAGAAAATAAGAGCTAAATTAAAGCGAAACACAATTATTTGCAGACATTTGTGTGTCTATGAGAACTTTTCGTCAATGATGAAGCATAAATTTGTTAAAACACACGAATTATACATACAAACATAAATCAGCTGAGTTGTGCTAGTGAAAGTATCACATTGACTATGGGTTATCCGAGTCGATTCCGGATCACAAAAAAAAAAAAAATTGAATTAGACATCAAATGCGCTGTGGTCGGGTGTGCCCATCATATTTTAATCAGCTATACTTGTAAATGATTCGACGATAAACCGCCAACCAATTTCAGAACGAGAAACAGTAGCAACAAGAAATGCCACAAAATACGATGCTATTTATTCTACAATTTCTAAGTAGTTTAGTCTATGATCACTCCTTAGGTTAGTTTTTCATCCATTTAAATATACATACTTATTAGTACATGAATACTTATTAATTTACAGTTTATTTATGCTTGCGTATATACTCGTACACGAATGGTCAACGAAATATATAAGGGTATATTAGTGATTTAGTAAAGAATTTCGGGATATATTTTTTTTCATGTATTCCAAAAAAAGTTTATAAAATGAGTCTTTGGAAAAATTATGTTTTGTTTTTTTTTTTGTGTGTTTAAGGAATGAATATAAGGATTGATTGACTCGGTTCTTGCAAACTGCTTTGCACTCTTTGTTTTATTTAATTATGCAGATGTGTGTCAGAGCGAGCTACTAATATTTTTCATTCGATATGCAAAGAAATATATTCAAAAATTATTCGTTTTCTTCAAATTTAAAAAATCAAATATCCATTTTTCGAATAACCCGAAAGCGGTTTTAAACACAATTGAATACAAAAAAATGGAAATTGTATGTAGATATTTCATAACCAAAGAACTTTATTTCATTTACATATTTATATATTTTTAATTAGTTCAACGAGTAATTTTTTTTTTTGGAACAACTGATGCTTTTTCATATTTTTTTTTTGCAAAAAAAATAAAATATTTCATTGACCATATCCGTGCATGTTAAAGCAAAGCATTGCATATTTTCGAGTTAATCTATTATGAATGACTCAGCAGCTTAAAGGTCGCGATCATGAGCGGGCTGGACTCTTAAGACCAATTCAAAAGTTGCAAAGTTTATCGCTGAAAAATTATTGAACTCAAACAACAATATGTATTTGTGTGCTTAAGCAAACAACTAAGCTATTTTTATGAGCTTGAGCAAATAAGTAAATGAAATGACATATCGATGATCATCTGCAATAACGGCACAATTCAAAATTCAAAAAATATAAGCCCTTACTACTGTTAAGAGACTCATGTTTCTAATTCTTGTCTAATCCATGTCCAATCCTTATTTAAAGTAAGTAGTAAGGATTAGACAAAGATTAGATCCATGAGGCACTTAACAGTAGCGAAAGTCTTTATTTTGTGAGTTTTGAATTGTGTCGTTAGAGGACCAAAGATATGTTTGTTGTATATACAATATTTAACTAACTAAAATTGAATCTTTTTTTTTAATTTTAGATGAATTCAAATTGCGAAGAGATCCTATCTCGTTTTTTATTTATTTTAATCTGAAAATATGTGTGTATAATTTTCTCATAAAATATCGTTTGCTTTTCTATCTCTTAAGTATACCTAAGTATGTATATTTACGTAAATACATACATACATGCGTAGACATACATATACTCGTATAGTATGTATGGTAAGTGGTATTTTGTGATTCTTTTCGCATGACTGATTTCTTATATATACTTACATAAATATGTATTTGTTACAAAAAATTTATTAAATTAAAAGAAAAAAAAACATAAAAAACAACAAAAGTAAAGACAATTGTTTCAGCCAAGAATGGAAAATGTATAACATAATGAAAATTATTTTTCGACGGAAAGAAGAAATATTTAATTAAATTATAATGCGTTATAGCGTCAAAATACCAACGTTTGTTTACACAAGTAAAGAAAATGCAGAAAACTTTTAAAGTATCAC
This sequence comes from Rhagoletis pomonella, assembly GCF_013731165.1. Taxonomy (NCBI): domain Eukaryota; kingdom Metazoa; phylum Arthropoda; class Insecta; order Diptera; family Tephritidae; genus Rhagoletis; species Rhagoletis pomonella. The sequence goes on from NW_023458565.1 coordinate 18,015,339, forward strand.
GTATGTCATGTAAGAAACGAGAGAGATATTGTCCAAAGGAAATAAATAAATAAATATGTAAATTCAAGTATCTTACACGAAAGTGTTGACAAGCATCTTAAAATAGGCTTACAGAACCATAATGTGTTTTTTTTTTTGTTACTGTACCACGTCTCTTTTTCAAAATTCTTCTAAGTTCGCTTCGACGACTCTCGGATGTATGTTACTAAGATTTTTCACGACTCTTAACCTAGATCATCATTGCGAAATTTAAACCAAAAAAACATATCACATCGAATTATTGATAGCAATCAAACAATACATCAGAGGATTTAATGTTGTGCGTGGGAAAAGTTCGGTTATTTGTACAATAATTTTTTGGTTGGGAGCGGAGGGGGACGGGATGTGTCACCTAAAACTCATTAGAAAGAGCACAGTATAAACTTTAAGAAATGTTGTCCTTCGCCTCCCTGCCTTTTCTATAGGCACTCGGGGGGCCCATTTCAAAATGGGGTAAAATTAGCAATTTCGCAAAGGAAAATTTTACTCGTGTTAGGCTATGAGCAGTATTTTTGCGCAAAACTCCTTTCCGTGTTGGTGGCCTTCGGCCGCACTAGAAAAAATAACCACATCAGTCCAACTCCGGTTACGCCGCACAGTGTGCTTTTTGAACACTCCATTCGAATTAAACGTAGCGCCTTCGCAGAATCAGTATTTTGATATGAAACAAAATAGTTTTGAAAGCTAATGTTATTCCCTTTCATTGAAAAATATTGGCATCGAGCCAAAATTACTTCGTGAATGCATATGTCCCAAAAAAAAAATTTTGTATGTTTTATTACACTAATATTATTTATTTTGAGATGAGAAACACGATTGCATTGTTGAAAAATTGACACAAAAAAAATTTAACACCAATTTAAATAATGTATTTTTTATTGCCAAAACCATTTTGTTTCATATCAAAATGTTGCTCAGTCTCAAGTTATGTAGACTCCCGCCCTGTGAATGCAGTTCTAGGCACACAACCACCTGACGTGGACGGGACAGAACTTCGTCTGCGTCGGGAGACCCGCACCACAATAGCCCAACTTCGGTCTGAGGATGTGCCCGGCATGTGGAGAGTCGCCACATGGCACTCGGCACCTCTTCACCGGCCCTGAAAACCCCACCCAGCTGACGCCCCTGTCCTTATGGACAGACCCTGTTGAAGTCACACACTTCCTGGGCCTCCCCTTAGCGGAAACGGACGACAACGTTGACGGATGAACCCACCCGAGGAGGGCTTAGTAGCCGCTACAATAACAACACCACCAACACTAATATGTAGGTAATAAACACAGTTTATGTTTTAATGTAGTAATTGATTTAAATTTAGAGGAATAATTTAGTGAGTATGTATGTAATTACCGACTTTTATCCAGAGCGAAGTTTTGAACGAAAATTAGGACCTGTTCGAGGCACGTAATAAAAGCGACATTACTACCGCACTGATGAAAATTTACAATACTGTTGCAACTGCTCAACTGATAGATAATACGTTGCCAGAAATTCGCACCGAACGTGATACTTTACTGGCTATCCAGAATGAAGTACCACAGCCGCAAGCTATTTCGCTAACTACATCAGCAATAATATACAACAACCACAGCTACATATTGTACGCAGTTTAGAGCATTTAGAAGATTTTAACTTTTGACAGCTCCTGGGACATACCACAGCCTCACTTTTCTGGTTAGCCAGTTAATTATACGCGCAACACTGCGGTTGTGATTGCAACTCGAACAAGCCCTTAGTACGGGCCTTTCTATATTAAGGTAACGATATGCATATGATGCGATCGTAGCTATTCGAAATCAGTGATAACATTTTCGTAATTTCACGGAAAATCGGACTAAGATGGATTCAGTGATGTATGTAGCTATTATAAAGAATTGTTTTACTGCTCATTTCTTGCCCAATTATGTTATTTAACGGCACTTAAAGTTTTCACACGAGGCTTGCCGTTTCACATCGGATCAGGAATTGCATGAGGCCCAAATGCTTGTAGCATTGCGAAGTGCAGCAAAACGATCGCCGGTTCAATAACGCAAATCTAAAAGTCATTTCTATAAGCACTTTTTACTAGACAAATGCACTAGCCTATCAATATGGCACTAATAATAAAAAACAAAGTTGATTTGCTTTTCTGCAAACGTATTTGATATTTTATTGCATTTTTTATTTTGAATTGTCGTTAACATTATGGGTACAGGACGCAACAGTACACACTCGCATGAATTGAAATACTTACATAGGTGTAGCTGAAGCTGTGAATTTTGAGTTTGATACACCTGCTGAATTTATAAAGAGAAAATAAAAAATAGAGCATACATTATCCTTGCCAAAACAAATCTTCTTAGTTAGTTCAAAACATTATTTATAGTATTGAATAATAATCAAAATAACCAAAAGGAACATGAAATTAAAATATACATATTTGGATTTTTTTCACATAGTCTGTAGGGGATTATTAATTCATAGTAATACGAGCCAATCGATCTTTGTTTTTTCCCCTTATGTGGGTCAATATATACGTTTCATTGAATGAATTTATTTGCCAGCATAATTTATGCCTGTCGAGAACAGTGGTACCATTTTTTTAGCTTTCTTATTCTTTTTACCACCAGCTCCTACAGCATGTCCAGCATTAGCAGTTGTAACACTTTGTTTCTTTTGTGATATAGCCATGGCAAGAACGTCACCCAAATCAGTGCGCATGGGAGTAGTAAATCCATTATTTTCTACTGAGAAACTATCAAGTGATTCACATTCACTGGAGCGATCAGACAATATGTTGCGATTTGTAGTGTTACTAGCAACAGGTTTTTGAGTCGGTGCGCTTTTTCCCCAAGTTGATAACTCCTGATACATGTTGCTGTTATTTGGGCTTGGTGATGATAATGTAGGCCAATATTCCTTAATGTCAGGCGATTCGCCGACTACAGCTACTGCTGAATATGTTGCTTGATGTTTAGTTTTTGGTATTGCTGTCGGATTGCTCCTAGGCACATCTCCATCAGCACTGACGCTGGGTAGTGCCTCTTCAAAGCCCCACTAAAAATAAGATTAATAAATATATAAATTAGTAGCAATTTTATTTAAAAATTTAAAAAATAGTTTCCATACAGTTGGAAATTCTTGTGCGGAGGACAAGTTTAAGTTTGTGGTACTAGCAATCAGTTTTCCCATTTGGCGATCGTTTATTTCATTAATCTGCTTTTCACGACGACGTTCGTCGCGATCACGGCGTTGACGCTCTTTCTTGCGCATAAGTATATCGTCTAAAGTATGTAAAAAGGCACTACATATAATTGGTGTCTGGATAAAGAACTTTTTTCATTTTACAAACCTTTGAACAAACGCAATATTCCATTGGTCACAATCGGCGGTTGTAAATCTACTTCAATTACCCCAAACTGGCATGTCAATGGTAAGTGTCCCAGGCATGTGAACTTACGGCGATGTTCTTCGTCCATAGAATGATACTCCTTTTGCAGCACACGTGCAGTTATTACTAACGGTGCCTGTTCTAATGTACCATAACAAGCTTGCATCATTTTAATGTTCAAGGGATGCAAGTAAATATTTTGTCCATCTATTGACTGGTAAAAATAGTAATATTTTATATTAATTTTCTGATCTCCGAAAGATGATATATCCAAAGTATTCGTATTGTCCAAAGAATCCTCAATACTGATGCTGCTCCCAGCACTTGAAACGTTAATTTCATGTTCGTTTTGTAAACCACCCTCAGCATCTGCCGACTCTGAAGTATTACTTCCATCATCATCTAAAATCGGATTCACACATTTAGTGGTTTTTAATTCATCCTCTAAAATATTTTCATCTTTATCCTCTTCCATTTCTTCTACTTTATCACGTCGTTCTTTTAGTAAATCCAAAGCTTGTTGAATGAATACATATTCGGGGCATGAAGGGTCCTGCCCAGCAACCAATTCACGTTCTTCACGATCGACAATTTTAAGAATGTCATTGCGTTTAGCATACAAAAACTTTGAAAATTTGGACTCTTCATAAGCAGAAAGAAGTGGATAGCTATCACTTTTATCTTCATTTGGGTTTACTTCAAATTTTTCAATCATCATGCTTCCTTTCTTGCGACGCATCAAATGAAAAGTTATTTCATCACCAATATTAAACTGGCGTTGTTGTACAATGGTTGTACTTTTTAAATCAGCAGTATGAATTGCTTCATAGCATATGGGGCATTTGCGCCAAGTTTTATCGCTTAACGCCAAATAGTGTAGAATACATGGCCAGCAATAGGCATGGCCACAACGTGTTAATTTAGCTGCAATTGGAGGATATAGGCAAATGGGACATTGTGGCTCCTCTTCAGTTTGAATATTAATTTGCTCGATAAGATGCCAATCGATTAGATTGTCGGGAGACGCAAAAGTATTTAGGTTAACACCAGATTTTATAACGAATTGAAAACTAAATGAAGGGAAATTGAAATGGGGTCGAATATTTGCGAGTGAATACGAAACTTACTTTGCTTGTAAAAACTGCTCTTTATTGTAACGGTGACGTTTGCTTGCACCACTACTGCCTCCATGGCGCTGTGTAGCCCCAGTTGAGCCGCTACCGCCACTACGACCAAAAACGTTATAACTAAAAGCGTTTTCGGCGTTACGTGGTGCATAGTGAAAGTTGAGCAAATGGTTCAAATTCTGCTTCTTGCTTCCTGGCATGTACACAGAATTGAGCTCGTAGTCAACATGTGGCTGAAACTTCTTTTTGACCAAAGCACCGGTCTCCACCGGCTCTACTGCAGTGGCTAATCCGGCGCTGGTAGCAGAAACATCATCAGCCGCGCATGTAAAGCTGTCTTCGCTAGTGCCAGCTTCATTGCCGTTACCAACATTGTTGCCGCCGCCACCGCCACGCTGGCGTGGACGTTTATCGACATTAGGACGTGCTTTGACTGAAGGGAACTGCTTGGAATTGCGCTGCGAGTCGTTACGAGTTGTTGTTGAAGGTTGTTCACGAGGACGCGAATTTTTTGGCCAAGGCTTTACTTGTAAATCTGTGCGTAAAGATAATTGACACAAATGAAATACATATTTTTCTACATGAATAAATACAAACCTGCAGATGACTTGCGAACCGAAGAGTCAGTGGGCTGACACGCCTTCGAGCGTGTAAAATTGCTTTGTTGTTGTTTCTTGTTGTCCATTGTTATTTAAAAAGAAAACTGCAGAAGCACAGCACGTAGCTGGGCGAAGGGAACTGGGGGAATTGAAAATGAAAGAATTCTTCGACAGCGAACTGTTGTGGGTGAATTTTTCTCCAAATGGAGTTTTATGCACTTGATTAATTTTAAATCGAGACATTTTTACTGGGCCATGATTTTAACTACAAAATACACGAAAAATTACGTCGCGTATAAAAATGTATTGCACGGAGTATATCTGCTTGCGAAAACGAGGTTAAAACTCGTAGGCGAGTTGACTAGGCGAATCAAGGGATGACGTCGTCAATTTTATCGCAAATTTCAACAACCGTTTGTGGCTTACTTTAGCACACAAAAGCTTTATCACTCTATTATATTAGCTATTCTCTGGATCTGGTATGGAGATTTCAATGCGAAAGTAGAAATATTCTAAAAATCCGAAACATTCAAGTTTTTGCAATTCCAGAATGAAAAAATGGAAGCCACAACGACGACGAGCTAAAAAATTTGGCCCAACGAGTAAAATGCAACGAGAAATAGTTGACAACCGGAAATTTCCAACTGTCATTAGCTCGTTCAGTGCGCGAGCAGTTGGTTTGGGAATTAAAAATAAAACAGATATTTAGTTCTAGAGATATTGCTTATTAGGTCCAAGTGAGCATAATTTTTCACCCAGACCTGTATTAATTGAAAAAATCGTTTAACAATAATACTACCCGCAAGACTTCTTTATTTGCATCAATTATTGAATAGCAAAAATCAGAATGGCCTTGCTATGAACACCGGCAATCAAAACCAATTGGAATTTGTTTACATTTCAGCAATTTCAGTCGCAAACAAAAAAAATCAGCTGTAATTTCACTGGTAGTGGTTATCGCTTCTGCACTTTGGTCTATTTACAGAGCAGTATAATCTTTTATGTAGATTTTTGTAAAATGTTGCATCGTCATAAATTCAGTGGCCAAATTGCTTTGGATTTTAGAAATGCGCGAGCCCGCCAACCAGAAATTGTTCGGTCCGTGCAAAAGGATTCCAGGTATACGGATGAACTTGCAGAAGACCTTTCGGATTTACTTCGCTTGACCGGGTCGCGTAGCTGGATAAAGTATCATCAGTTGTGTAAGCTCTTTGCTGAAATCACGTATCATGGATTTGCTTCAATTAATAATTTACAAACACTTGGCGAGGAATACACAGGAACTATTCAAGTAGATAGCGCTTACATGAACATTCCGTCACGTTTGGTAAATACTTGACTTTGAGCAAATAATTAACAACTCCTGAAACAATTACAACTTTTTATGCAATATTTATAGCTTCAGCTGGTTTCCATTATATTTGAATTTGGTGGAGATGCTTTGTATCTGCGAATTTTACAGAAATTGGAAAAATCCATTAGAGATAACGATGAAATGGTACCAGAGGCAAAGCAGAAATTACTAACTGCAATACATGTTATGCGTTCCTCACCACAATACATCAAAGCGTTGCATAAATCGCTCTTCTACCTACGCTCTAACAAATACCAAATTTCGAAGCGCTTCACAGGCATAAATTATGTGCTGATACGTCATTGGCTGCAGCCTGATTTTTCCTTATACGGCTACAAATTACTTGGTGTTGTAACATTTTTACAGGTTACCCTATCATTAGTAATAAACGCATATGAAGCATGGAAGGAACATCGAAGAAAACAAAAGGAAGTAGTTACTGACACTACAAGACCTTTACTCAGCACAGATCAAGGTATTGAGGAGCGTAAAAAATCTGATGCGCCACAGTGTATCCTTTGTTTGGAGCCACGCATTAATACGAGCTTGACACCGTGTGGTCATTTATTCTGTTGGAACTGTTTATTGGATTGGCTAGACGAACGAGATGAATGTCCGCTGTGTAGAGAGAAATTAAAAAAGTCTAGTATAGTACAGTTACAAAACTACCAATAGCTTAAATGTGAGTGGGTTTGAGTCATGATTCATTGAATCACGGGTTTGAGTTACATATTTATGTATGTGGGGGACCAAGGCGAATTTAATATTTAATTAAATTCTCATTTTGAGGGATTATTGTGAATAAAATCTATTATTGTTATTTTTGTAATGTCGGATAGGTTTTCTTACCAGGATATATAAGAAGGGAGTAGGAATAAAGACACATTAGTGGTATTCACCAAAGTGAGTAAGTGGCCTGGCTGTTGATAACTGCCGATGCTTGAGCTCATCTGCTCTTTTGCAGAGTGCTAGGCCACTTGCTCCATTTGGTGAATACAACTATTATTTATGACGCTGCTGAGGCAATTTGGCTTGGTTGGAGGGGTCACTTACCAATGCTTCCGCTTCGGACCACCTGCACATTGGACTGCCAGTGCAGCACGATATTTCCGAAATCGATTTGCGCGCTTTGAGTTACAGTCACACCTTACAACTTTCATTTCTGAAACTGGGCTCAAATCGTAACATCCGTTCACGGATCGAAAATCATACGAAAGAAAATTACGTGATACGTTAGTCGTACAAGCAGAATGGGATAAAGAGTACGTTCACGTAGTATATCATAAACCGAAAAATGTGTTTTACATGACGAATAATACGATATCGTAGAAGCGTTCCAGCGATTTTTGGACTAAAACTTGTAGAACTGTCGGATTTTAAGATGTTGTATATCGATAGGTGCAATCCCGTATTCCTCGGACTCGGACTAGTAAAACTGTCAAAAAATTAAAATTCGTTCAGAGCGAGAGAGTAACATTGAATAGTACGGGATCGCTCTCTAGTAAAAAATCGTAACTTGTGTCAACTTCAACATAACCTCCAAATTTTGGTTGTAAATTTTTGATTATTTTGTATGTAAACATACTCAGCTCACACATGTAAATAACCAAAAATACTTTCAAATTCATTAGAATCCACTTAAACAAAAAATTAAATACTTTTCAACATGAATTAGCAGAGTGCACTTTTCTTTTGTTTACAATTTGGTTGCCAAACACACTACAGCTGATCGTTTGACACATTTACCAGAATTTACCAGCGAAAAATTCTCGGACTAAAACTGATAACTTCTGACAGAGAGAACCGTATTTACTCTCTTTTTTGTGCTCTCAATAGTCAGAGAACCGAGTACGGGATCGATTTCCAGTAAAATCTGACTGATTCTGACTATTTCTGACTAGTCCGGACTCGTACGGGATCGCAACTGATATTTAGAGAATACACTTTTTTGTAACAAAAGTTCTTTAACCTCAATTACCCTGTTCTAGTACTAACTTACCCGATTTCAGTTCTTGCCACCATATTTTTAGTATATCAACGTTCACCAAAAATCATTAATTGCTTTACTGGATTTATTCGTAGATCGTGTGGGTTTAAGGGATTAAAAGGGATCTAAAACCAGTAGAGCTGCTAAAACCAGGCAAACCGTGAAAAAAACGGAATCTTATCGGCAGGTAACTCTCCTTTCCCAGTAGCGGAGACACTAGAGGCCTTATTACTTGCTTATTTCACGTATCACCTGACTCCAGCGAAGCATCCACATGTCTTCCATGAAGAGTACACCACCACCGCAGTAATTAACGCAATCAACAGTCAGATAACCCGTGGCTTTAACCGAAACCGACACTGTAAGAGAACAACCCTAGCAGCGATGAATTTGTCTAAAGAGTTTGACACCGTATGCCACTCCAAGCTACTCGAATATATTAAGGCTTTCTATCTTCCTTAGAGCAATCGGAAACAGTGCGTTCGATAATGGCGTGCGGCAACAGAATTTATAGCCTATGTTCAAAGCTAAACGGTTACCTCTCCGAATGTTCTCGCTTCGTCACTGCAAGGAGATTAAATCTCTGCCCTACGAAATCCTCAGCAAAACTTTTCATCGCCTGGACGAAACACGTCAGGCTACAGCTTAGTATTCGCTTCGATGGCGAGCAAATTCCGATGGTGAACAACGTAAAAACTCTTGGAAACCTCTTCGACAACATGCTCTCTTTATCCACATAACCGCAATTGTTAATAAAGAACAGAGCCCCAAAAAAGTCTTCAAATCGCTATCGGGTAGCCTTTGGGGCTAAGGCCAAGAAATGTTGTTGGCACCATACAAAGCAATTTTCCAGCCGGTTCCAAACTATGCAGCGGCCGTGTGATAGCCGGGGACTAGCAGGACGCAATGTATGAAACTACAGACGTTTCAAAACACAGCACTCCGGACAGCCACGAGGTGGCTTCTGAACACCACTTTCATAGCGACACCCCAATGCTCCCAGTAAGTGAGCACCACATTACGCTATGCAGGCAGATTCTGGCGGTGTCCTACAAACGGACCCTTGTTTGTGGAAGAGACTTACATAGAGCAACCACCGGACCCAACGACGTCATCAACGGTCATTCCCACGACAGCCGGTTCTACGTACCGGAATGACTCGGGTTTTACCCGACCAAGGGCTATTGTTTCGGCGATCTAACCCCGTTTAGGTCGGCGAAGTATCTCAGAAGTTGTTCGTCCATAGGGCTACATTCACTTCGTATTCTTCTACTCAGGGCTGGCATCGAGTCAAACCTAGGGCCAGAAATCTACACCAGCTGTGTATGCCGGAGACGACTACACCACAACTCCACCACGCGAGGGGTGGAGTCACCTTAGGGTCTGCTCAGGACTACGGACACATAGACAGTGGACCCCTGTTGCTCAAACAGAGCAGCCTCCACGGCCAACCTCAGTCCACCCGAGCAGCCTCACACAGTCACCACAACACAACAACATAATAACACCACAGACCATACCACAGCCACGACAGACCACATAACACACACAACCGCACCACCACCCATACGCTGCCGCCAACAACTCCTGGTTCCCCCTACAATCTGCACGGATTGTCAGACCAGGATATTCCGTAATGTGACATCAGTCAAGTGCAACACCTGCCTTGGCTGGTGCCACTTTAGGGCATGCTCAGGTCTGTGTACCACGCGAGAGTGGACTGGGAACTTCGAGGGCCCGTGTTGCGCTGCTCGGTCGCAGACCCCAACTGCGACGCCTCCCGCCACCACTACAGGGCGGCAACCGTCACAGCAGCACACACAGCTAACGGCGGTAAGAACACACACATCATTTACACCCCACCTCACGACACGTCTCCCGAACCACATGAAGCTCCTTCAATTTAACTGTAACGGGCTACAGAGCAAGATTGAGGAGATAACCGTCTTCATGTGTCGGCATGGTATATTGATAGCTGCGGTCCAAGAGACGAAGTTGCACAGCAATTCAACTTTGTTGAATTGCGCCGGGTACAACGTGCACCGTCGAGATCGCGAGCGAGATAATGGTGGTGGCTTAGCGTTCATCACGCACCACACCGTGCAGTATCGTCTTATCGAAGCAGACATCGACCGCAGGGATACCACCCTAGAATGTCAGGGCATCGCTATCCGGTCAGGCGATGTTGAGCTCGAAATATTTAACATATACATACCCTCTGTCACCTGCTGCCCGGCGGGATATCACCCTGATATAGGTGCGCTCCTCAGAGGTGAAAACCGTATGGTAGTAGGTGACTTTAATGCGCACCACGATCTTTTGCAGTAGCTCGCCAGACATCACAATAGTCAGCGCTGGTCTGATAAACAGCATAACATGGCGACCTATGCTGACTTTAGCATCAGACCACCTACCCATAGTCATCTCGATAGATAAACCAACCGACTTTGCTTCCGCCAAACACCGGACCTATATCAACTTTTCTAAAGCTGATTGGAAAGGTTACGCGGAGTTTACCGAAAACACCTTCACAGCGCTCCCCACACCAACCGACGTCCATCTCGGTGAACGTAAGTTCCGCAGGGCTGTCACTGCTGCTGCAGCTCGCTTCATACCGGCAGGATGTATAACGGACCCACGTCCAAACTTCCCTGCCGAAGCGGCTGTTCTAGCCGATGAGCGTGATAGCCTTCGTCAGGCCGATCCCGGAGATCCCCGTATCAGGGATCTCAATGCGGAGATTCGGCAACTAGTAAACGTACATAAGCGGAAGAAGTGGGAGGAGCATCTGAAGACTTGTAACTTCGCATCTGGTGTGAGTAAGCTTTGGTCAACCGTGAGGTCACTGTCTAATCCGACGAAGCACGACGACAGAGTCGAAATTTCCTTCGGCGACCATGCTTCGTCGGACCCGGAGCGATGCGCGAGCTATTTTAGCCGGCAGTTCATACTGCATCCTCCGGTGGACAAAGCCAAGAGTCGAGTGACCAGAAGGCTGCACAAACTGCCAACAACCTGTGCCCCCTTGCTTTCACTTACGGTGAAGTTCGGGTGGCCATCGGGAAGGCGAAAGCCTCCAAAGCCATGGGTCCCGACGGAATATGCATGCTGATGCTGAAAAATTTGGGTCCTGCGGGGGTAGCGTACCTTACGGAGGTCCTCAACTTGTCTATGGCCACTCTCATCATCCCAGACATCTGGAAGGTGGGGAGAGTTGTCCCACTGCTCAAACCGGGGAAACCCGCCAACAAAGGAGATTCTTATCGTCCGATAACACTCCTTTCCCCGGTAGCGAAGACACTCGAGGCCTTGCTACTCCCGTACTTCACAAACCACTTGACCCCAGCGAAGCATCAGCATGGTTTCCGTAAAGTGCACAGCACAACAACAGCACTTAACGCCATAAACACTCACATAACTCGTGGCCTTAACCGAAACCGTCCCTGTGAGAGAACGATTCTAGTAGCGTTGGACTTGTCAAAGGCGTTTGAAACCGTCTGCCATTCCACGCTACTAGAAGATATAGAGGCCTCCTCTCTTCCACAGAGGCTAAAACGGTGGTCGGCAAATTATCTGAGTGGTCGACATTCGTCGGTAATGTTTAGAGACAAAACGAGTAAACAGAGGAAAATAAAACAGGGGGTTCCACAGGGTGGTGTCCTTTCCCCGCTACTGTTTAACTTTTACATTTCAAAGCTCCCTCAACCACCAGAGGGAGTCTCGATTGTCTCTTACGCCGACGATTGCTCGATCATGGCGACTGGGAATGGAATTGATGACCTGTGTTCGAAAGTAAAAGGGTATCTCTCCGAACTTTCACGCTTCTTCACTGCAAAGTGTCTAGCCCTTTCCCCTACGAAATCCTCTGCGACCCTGTTCACAACCTGGACGAAGGAGGTCAGGCTACCGCTGGGAATTCACGTCGACGACACACCAATTCCGACGGTGAATAACCCCAAAATACTCGGAGTAACATTCGACAGCCTGCTCTCCTTCTCTGCGCACGCAACCGCTATTGTCAATAAAGTACAGAGCCGCAACAAGGTCCTCAAGTCGCTAGCCGGCAGTACTTGGGGCAAAGACAAAGAAACGTGGCTGGCAACATACAAGGCAATAGGCCGGCCAGTTTTGAACTACGCAGCGCCAGTGTGGTCGCCGGGGACTAGTAGGACGCAGTGGACGAAGCTACAGACTGCACAGAACACCGCACTCAGGACAGCGACAGGATGCCTCCTGATGCCGCCCGAACCCCGTCTTCACGGCGAGGCGCAAATGCTCCCCGTAAAGGAGCACAACATCATGCTCTGCAAGCAGTTCATGGTCGGGAGCCACAGAAGTGGCCACCCAAACAGACAGCTGCTTGCAGAGGAGCCCTCACCTAGGCACGTCAGGAGGCATTTATATGAACTGACGGACGAAGTCCAGAGGTTCATCAAGCAACCTCTGGACGCGACAGCTTACCGACTGGCCCTGAACGGCGTTCACAGGGAGTCAGTCTCGAGTTATGTAGACTCTAGACCTGTGAATGCCGTTCTAGGCATACCGCCCCCGGACACAGACGAGACGGAGCTTCATCTGCCTCGGGAGACGCGAACGACACTTGCACAACTTCGCTTCGGCTACTGCAGCTGGTTAAACTCCTACCTGATTAGATTGAATGAGGATGTTCCAAATGAGTGTCCGGCATGCGGAGAGACCCCACATGACTCGAAACATCTCTTCGAATGCCGGGAAAATCCGACAACCCTAACGGCCTTGTCCCTGTGGACCAACCCCGCAGAAGCTGCACGCTTCCTAGGGCTGCCGTTAGTGGAACTTGACGACAACGACTGAGATACCAACCGACCTGGGCGGGGTTGTTGTAGCCGCTACAACAACAACAACGTCATCAACGGCGTTTAAGTAAAAAACAGAGTGGAAGCAACGCTGGAAATGATGATGAAGAGGAAGCTGAAGACCAATTTGCTTGCAATTGACAACACACGCGACATCTTCATCTTTGTCATGCAGAGGTTCGACTGCCACGCGATAACCGCATAAACAGCTATTTATGCATACTCCACCTCGATATCTCCTTCTCCATATGGTCCAACTCCGTCGAAACGCCTCGTTTTCTGGGGCTATCGTTAGCTGAGCTTGACGACAACGAGTGATGGGCAAACCGACTTAGGCGGGGCCTAGTAGCGCCGCTAAGGCAAAAAAAAAAACGAGTGTTGTGTAGTACCTCCAATTTTTGGTGCTGCTCCAAGTCAGCATTGAACCAGCTATAAAACTCCAATTAGATACTTCGAATAAGTGTTTGGTAAAATAGTATCAATTTATTATTTATTAAAATCTTAATGTGGAACACTGAGAATATATGACTTATTTACATAAGTGTGTATGTATGTATATATGATTTTTTTATGTGATTTACGATTAGATAGAACTTAAGTGTAAAACTCTAAATATTAAAGTACATACATAATTCGTAAGTGGCAATAAGTGATATAAAATATTGTACTATGTACATATGTATGTATGTATGTGTTATTCTAATAATTCCTTTTTTTTTTAAGATACTATTAAGATGATAAATTTAAGAAAATTAAAGTTAAGAGCTTGAGAGGAAACGGAATACCCCTATGAAAACATCATTGTCATTTAAAAAAAAAAATTATGCATTTTCACAGTGGATATTAACTCTTATTTGGCAGTTAGCTCTCGATTTTAAGTACGAAAATTAACAGCCACATTAGAGTTAACTCTACACCGCGAAAACAGTCCTAAGTAGTTTTTGAACTGTCTTAATTAAATAGAAATGAAATCTCTTATTCAAATGCAATATAAATAGCTTAGTATATAAGTATATGTATGTATAAAAATGTGTGAAAAGTTTGGTATGCCACTCCCAATAATATAATCTGGGCTATCGTTGAATCTATCGTACTCCGATTTTCGGGAAATCCACGAAAATGCGATCACTGAATCCGAATAGCTACGAACAAACTGTGAATGCATACGTTCGTAACGATTCGGATCCAGTGATTGCATTTTCGTACATTTCACGAAAAATCTGACTACGATGGATTCAGTGATAGCTCTGGATATCAACTCATTCATACAGCGTATTTTCGTATTTACAAAATACAAATATTTTAAACATTAACTAAATGAAGATCTTAACCTAGTACTTAACTAGTATTCTGGGTTTTGGCGTAACATAAAACATCCAAGTCAACCCAATAACTCAAAATTGGTAAATTTACACATCCATGCCTCTGGCATAAGGGGGACGATATCGACTGCTGAGTGGAAGATCCGGCGTACCTCAGAATTCGGTTCAAAAACGCCCTATCTCACTTCAAAATGTATTGAAAATGTGCTGATATAGGGCGTTTCCGAATCGGCAGCTGAGATAGGGCGTTTTTGAAACGAATTCTCAAATAGGACGTCCTTCAACTAAATTCTAAACATATAAGTTAATACATACGTATATGTATGAATGTTTTAAATACATTAAAATATGTACATATGTATATGTAGATCCCACCCGCTATATACAAACAACCACAACTACCCTCTTCTTTCTACACACTATCCTAAAGCAATGCCAAACGTATGGTCCGATTAAAAATCTGTTTTCTTCGTCGTGAATTGTATGCTGTACGTGCCATAGATGGTGTTGCAAATGCCACACGTGCATCACCCGTCGCTGTACCATCATCATTGAATCGCCTTATAATGTCATCGGGTGTAAGATCGAAACCAGCGAAAAATTTCAATATGTCATTAAGTTCAGCCTTGTAAGGTACATTCTCCATGGCAACAACACAGCCGGGACGCGCAAATTTTTCAGGTATGCCGCCACTATCATCACCATTATTACCGCTAGGGCCATTGTCAGCGCTGGTAACATCATTGCTGCTGTCATCGATGGTTTGAATATCCTCCTCCTGATCGGAATTATGACTATCACGGCTGGATGCACTATTATTGTGGCGACCACCTCGATGCCGAATACTACCACTGCCCATATGATCATTGCGACTACTACCCGCGCCACCGCCACCACTGCCACCACTGCCACCACTGCCAATGTTACCGCGGCCACCGCGATTCATCATTGGACCACCTCCACGACTATTGTTGTTGTTGCTGCTGTTGCTGTCGTTGTTCATGTTTTTATCGCCATAGCGTCCGCCAGCGCTGCTGCTAAAAGGCATCGTCGACGACGACGGTCCATCGTTAAGCGGCGACATGCTGTTGCTATTGCCTGAAAATGGGTTTCTTTCGAATGGACGTCCGCCTGAACCGCCGCCGCCGCCGCCACCGCCGGGATAAAAGTTCATGAAAGGCTTGCCAATGCGGTCAGCGATCTCTTGCGGCTTAATCGAACGTATGCGTAGTTTGCGTTGCCGGAACGTCGAGTTATTAAATTGACGTATGGCTATCTCGGCATCACGTTCATTTTGAAATTCGACAATGAATTCACCAGTCGGCATATTGCGATCACCACGCAGGAGCTCAATATGTTTCAGACGTAAAAATTCCCTCTGTAATAACTCAGCGATATCATTCATGCGCGTATTGTAGTCGCAGTTTTTCATGAGTATAAAATTGTTGTGCATTGGGTTGTCGTTGAAAGTCATGTTGGTGCTGCCGCTGGCGCTGTCGTTGTTGTTGTTCTTGTTCATTAGCGACGGCATGAAATTATCACCACTATTCATGTTCATACCCTCATTAGAATTCATACCCATGTTGTCGCCCATACCCACATTGGGATTCATTCCCATGTTGCCGCCCATACCCATACTGGGGTTCATTCCCAT
>NW_023458565.1:18031635-18064070 GCF_013731165.1 Rhagoletis pomonella
ACATTCAAATTTCGACTGATTTGATCCGCCGGATTTAAGGGTTCGAAACGACTGGGTTTTTGTCGGCGCAGACGTGGATCGCTTGGTGCACTACTTACTTCGGTATCGCGCCTTGACACACTGTTATCATTATTGCTTCCAGGTAGATCGAAAAGGCTTGGTATCTTGGGATTCCTGGGGTCTGACAACATGTTCGGCTCACTTTGCTCGTCGTTTTTCGGCCCTTCGCCGCCATTAACGCTACTCGCATCATCCGCTACATCCATATCATCCTCTCCTCCTTGATTTTCCTCTTCTTTAAGCCGCTCCGCCTCTGCCTCTGCCTCCGCCTCAGCCAAGGCTTCCTCTTCTTTCATCAATTGCTCATTCGCCAAACGTACTTTCTCTTTTTCTCTCTCCATTTCCTCTACCGTACATGGACGCACACGAACTTTCCGATAGCCAATGGTATGTCTAGATCTATCCTCGTAAGCCGCTTTAGCTTCTTCCGCGCGTGAGAATAGGACATGTCCTTTGAATTCCCGCCTATTTTCGCGACTCGGTGTTAGGAGTATATCGTAAATAGCATACGATGAGAACATACGCATAATATCGTGCTCAGCTCCCGCATTGGGTATATCTTCAATACAGAGTACGGTGTATGGTTCATCTTTTAATTCATTGTCAAAAGCTCCCCCACGATCACCGCGGTAGTTCGATTCTCCACCATCACCATCATCGTCGTGACGATCGTAGTCACTACGACTATCTTGATAGTTACGCTCACTGCGATCACTACGCTCAAATCGTCCTTGAGGGCGAAAACTGTCCTCGGCTTGCTCGAATTCATCATCGCTCACAATCTCCATTTTAACTGGCTTCGACTTCAGCATCGTATGGTTGCGCATCATTGCCTTGTGTACGCTGGAGACTCGGGAGAATTGTATGTAAGCTACGCCGGTGCGTATGCCATGTTTGTCGTTCACCATTTTGATGCCGTTGTGCGGTATAAAGAGACCCATGAAGAATTTACGTATGTCGCTGTAGGTCGTACTGCTGCACATGTTGCTAATCTTGAGGCAGCAACTCTCCTTCGATGTCTCTTTTGACCGCTGCATTTCTGGTTCGCGTGTTTTCTGTTGAATGCTACTCAGTTTGCCAACACTGGCAGCAGCGGCTTGTGCAAACAGATTGGGATACATCTGTGCATATGGGTTTGTATTGGCGAAAGCGATTGGCTCTTGCGGTAACTGACTGCCGGGCGGCAATGTAGCTGTGGAAATGGTTGAATCTGCTTGTGGCAATTTAAGATCCGGTTTCTTGTCCATTAAGCTGAGACCAGGGAACATTGTGTTGCTGCTCTGTTGCGTGGGGCTGCCGGATGCGGAACTAGTCGAGTCTACCGAGTTGGTATTCATTGTTGCTTGTTGAACTGCTGCTGTGTAGGGGTTTTGCAAAGCAAAAGGTTTGGCAGAGTCGCTACTGTTCGAATTCGAGTTGAACAAATTGATGCTGTAGTTGTTAGTGGTAGAGACTGAAGAAGAATAGCTTTGGAATGCTGGTACCATGCTGGCGGCTGGTATATTTACGGAGCTCAGGTTAGCTTGAGAATCTGGGCTTTTATTGACAGCGGTGCTGGTGTAGGAGTTCGCTATCTGAGCGCTACGTATGCCTGGAATTGCACCGCCCATACTAAAGGGATTTAACATACTATTCATACCAGTGGCTGCTACACCAAATGTGGCAGAGTTGCTTAGAGCTGTTGTATTATTATCTGTACTTTTTGTTTGGTACGAATTCATGGCAGGTATTCCCCAAGAGGGAATGCTGCCCACTTTAGCGCTGACACTTTCATTTGTATCCGGTAATTTGTTGGCAATTTTATTACTCGCTATGTCTCTTATAGACTTACTGGATTGGTGGCCATTGTCACGCTCTTTATTATTTGCAGTGCTACGACTCGAATTTCGATTACGATCGGTGCTACGTTCCCGATTACGATCATGACTACGCTCTCGACTGCGTGAACGTCGGCTAGAGCGTCGACTCTTCCAATCGCGATCTCGCGATCGGGAGTGACTTCTATCACGCCGACCTCGACGTGAACTGCCACGATCACTTCGATCGCTGCGGTCACGTGAACGTGATCGACGGCGATCACGCGATGCGGAGCGACGACGATCGCGACTTTTTTCAACGCTACTACGATATGTATCTTTTATTTCAGTGGGACTGTTTTCATGGGGATTTTCTATCAAAGTGATACCAGCTTGTTTCTGGTATGCCAAAAATGATGGTGCAGCACTTGAAAGTATATTATGTAAACTATTGTGGGTAATAACTGGTGGTTGTGGTGTGGGTAAAACCGGTGACGACACGGTGGCTTTGATGCTTGACAATGCAGCGGCGTTCTTGAGGGCTAGCAGCGACTGCTGACGTGCAGTTTCTATAACTTTTTGCATTTCAGCGCGTGACGAAAGCAATAAACGTACTTGAACCTCATTGATTTTTTTACGATCATGCATCATTGCTTGGCGGGCATCCTCGTCGGTGCTGCATTAGGATTAAACGAGGGAAAAAGGGACATATAAAGATTATGATAATTCCTTGGGACTAAAATAAAGGAGAACGAAAACAGGGAATAACAATTGAGTCATCTTCCTTTGGGTACAATTTACGGCTTCTTTATGGGAAAAAATTCCGAATATAAGCTTTTATCACCCAGTCAATTAATCATCAAATTTTTTTGCTTATTTGTTGGATACAAGTAGCTTACCTCTTAAATGTACATCCATTAAAAAGAAAAAAAAAAAACAATCCGCGCTCGGCACATTTTGCTTAGTGCTTGGCCGGAGAAGCTTGGCGTTGTGCACGTTTTCATATTTTTACACAGTTGAAAGAACCAACGATTTTACGCCGCCTTCGAAAGGAGGTTGGTGTTTTATGAGTAGATTCTTGATAACAGAAATGGGCCGAAATTACCTGCCGAAGGAAAGGTGCCACTGACTTCTTTTTTGTGTACCAAAACGTTTTAGATATAGATTAACTTCTTCAAATATTTTATGAATACAAGTTAATAAACCAAGTTTTCGTGTGTTTTGTGAATAATTTTATTATGCTGAAACATACCTTTCCTAAATTCTCTGTAATAACGACCAAACCGTTGTTTTATTATTATCATTTAAGGGGATTAAAAGTCACCTATCTTTTGTGCTGGCTCCATAAAAGTGGACTCTAACCTTAGGCCATTTTTGAAATTAAACATTCAGATTCTGGGCGAAGACGGTCCCCGAAGTGTAAAACATCCCTATTGCGAGCGTAGATTAGTAGTAGGTAAACGACAACTATTCGATTATCGCTTTTCCATGGTACTGTGAATGTCGATTTCTAGTTCAACAAGCGACTATAAACCAATCACACTTATTTATTGAACGAGAAAACGGCTTTGAAAATACCGCGGATAATCGTTAATCGACTAACAGTCGTTTATCTACTACTAGTCGACACTCGCATAGGGGTGAAAGTCTTATCTTATCGATTTCTTAGTTTGCCGTTTTACCATAGGCGCACAGCTGCCTATCGTTTTGACGGACCACAGAAAGGCCGTCGACCATATAGGCCATGAAAAGGCTCATGTCCCGGTACCTACCAGCGATGGAAAAGTAGGTACAATTGTACTTATATCAGCCCTTTTATAGTTCATTTTAGCCAAATAAATTTTCTTAGAATTTTTTTCCTCCTTGTAGCTCTACAAATCTAGTGCAGTAACCGAGAAAAAAAGTCTACCAAAAATACGCTAATATTACCTAATTCAAACTTGAAAAGGAATCAAAGTGATTTTTGTTTATTATTAACAATGCCATTGTTGATATTTTCAAAAATGATTTGGTATTATTAACCACACTTTTGCTGATATTAAACACACATTTATGTTTGCCAATTTGAATTCTTTTGAATAATAAGCGTATTCTGCACTTCAAAGACAATTTTTCGGAGACACAAAACAAACATTTTTAGTATCATTTTAAAGCATTGCCTGTGACGGCGTTTTAGCCCAGAAAAAGTCATACAAAATCTTGTTTGAAAAAAAAAAACATGTTGCTTTTGGATCTGGGCTTGGATATCATAGCCCCAAGGGCCACGAACCTTGTGCGGATTTGTTCTCTCGAATGCACTCGAACACATGTCTTCTTAATCACGCATCGTCTACGTTGATACATATGCCATATGAGCAGGCAGTAATGATCAGAGATTCGTTAAGGTTGATTTCTGTTCGTTTAAAAAGCCATGCTAAGCCTAACTAAGCACCTGTGGGCAAGAATTATGCTATGCTTCGTTAGATCCCTGACTAACGTGTGCTTTCTGGCTCCTAAGGAAACAAAGTCGTTCATAACATCGAAATATTGCTGCTCGCTTTTTTCGTTGCTAGGAGGTAATTTGGCTCCTACTCATTCTCCGCTAAACCAAGATCTTTCTCTTCTTTCTTAAGCATTAAATGTGAAATAAGTAAAAACACATTTTTAAGTGGAATTAATGAGACGTAACACCCGAAAATACAACTTGCGTACATATACGGTATATATGTATGTATGTAGTTGTGTTAGTTAGATATTCTTCTATGTGTGTGTTTCAGACCGAAGTCATATCGCATTTTTCGGCATCTGAAATTGCCGAGATAAACTACTACTTTCTTCCCCTTTCACCTTTGAAAAACCGGTATCAGACGGTCTGAAAAGACTACACCTTTTCAAGCGGTATTTCAGAAAAAGTCAAAATGAATTTCAGAAAAGTACAAATGTATTTCAGAAAACTCAAATGTATTTCAGAAAATACCAAATGTATTTCAGAAAAACTCAAATGTGTTTCAGAAAAACACAAATGAATTTCAGAAAAGCACAACTGTATTCTAAAAATATTTTTCTGAAATACATTTGTGCTTTTATGAATTACATTTGCGTTTTCCTGAAAATCATTTGGCCTTTTCTGAAATACATTTGCGTTTTTCTGAAATACTGTTGGAAAAGGTGTATTGTATCGAGGCTCAATAAGAGCATATCGATGGATTTACATAAATTATATAGTAGATCTCTCAGAAGCAGAATCAATATTTTGGCGACATACGAAAAGACCGAGCGAATGCGGGAGCCTGGCTTACATACATACACGGTGTGGGCGAGCATATGCCTCAAAGGCATAGTCAAAAGAGCCCCCCGGTGGGTGGTGGCAAGTTATTTCAGCACGTAGACATAGGATGAGGTAATAGAATGATTCGCCTTGATTAAAACTTTCTTTGGCCTCGAAAAGTTCTTCCAGTTTGAACAGATATTAACGTATTAGAGAAGGTTAATCTCAAAATCAGGCATGGAATATTACCGTCGTATTTTCGTACTGTTAAACAGACGTGATGGGAAATGTGTAACAAAATGTACATACTCTAAATTTATCTCACTGAAAAGCTCTAAATGAAAAGCATATGGGTCTAAAAATTTGTAACGCGAATGAGGACGGGGTCAACATAAAATCATAAGCATTATGTATATGTTATGTTTTCCTGGAGGCGTTGTATATTTTGTAGCGCAATCCATATTCATATAGGGATTTTTTACGACTGAAATTTAGCGTGACGGGTTCTAGAATTCCACTGAGGGCTTTGATCCTGTGTGATACCGGTTCCAGCATTGCCATCCCCGACCACCTTTGTGTGCCTTTATCTGTGAGTTTGATGATGAGATCCTCAAGCGGACTATGCTCCCTAAGTTAGGATGGCTAGACGTGGTATAACTATGATGATTCCCAGTGCTTTCCAGGTGCGCATGCCTCCTGTAATGGCTATACGGACCAATAGCTGCTTTACTGTTGACCTCCAGAACTGTGCTGAACGACCAAATTGCCAGTTTGAGAGATATGCCCCCATCTTTTACCATAAAGTCTCTGACAAACTTGTTGGTAACAGTTATCAGATGTGACTTCCAGTTGAGCCTTCGGTTCAGCATTATCCCTACATACG
This sequence comes from Rhagoletis pomonella, assembly GCF_013731165.1. Classification (NCBI taxonomy): domain Eukaryota; kingdom Metazoa; phylum Arthropoda; class Insecta; order Diptera; family Tephritidae; genus Rhagoletis; species Rhagoletis pomonella. Next base: position 18,037,622 of record NW_023458565.1, read on the forward strand.
ATGCGATAACTCAATCTGAGAAAGTCCTCGTAGAGCTTAAGTCAAACTTTCTCCCCTTTTTTTGGTGAAGGGGAAAATGGTGAACTTTAGTCGCTTTATTGACAGACCCTTTTCACAGCGGTAGTTCTTAGTCAATTATACGGCTTAGTCAATTATGGCACGTATATTGGTGAGTAGCTTATCAGCATAGTCAAAAGCGTTAAATTTGTTGCCTCTTTAGCTTTCCAGACGCTCACACCTACCGCCTCCTACTAGTGCCGCAATTATAAGGGTGGTATTATCACTTGCGAAGCGAATGAATTTGGCGAAGCGAACAGTTTGGCGAACGCAACTAAAATATGCATTAATAGTGTTCCCTTGTACCAGCTTGTGCAAGTTTTTTGCAGTACTGATAATACCACCCTAAATCTGGATTCAACATGCTTATGATCCATGCAGTTACTATATTAAGGATATCCATTTTGTCATGACCTCGGATTTTGCTCGTATGGTGTACTATTAAACGCAGCTGAAATGTCAAGGAACGCGCAAAGCGCTATCTGAGTTACACAATGGATTGATATAACTATTAAATAGCATGTAAGTAATAAGTATCTAATTTTACCAGATTTCAAAAATTTGCCGAATCTGAAAGAAACTATAAAAAAAAATTCGTTTTGAAGTTGGTTGGATCAGCTCCTGGCGAGTGGTAGTACAACTCTTTTTCTTTAAAAAGTAGTATGTAAATATGAAAGTTGTTTTCCCATAGCAGCCGTGAGCCGTAGATAATGACTCACCCTTTTTCGTTGACCACTGCTTATAATAAGATTAAGATATGGTTAGGTACCTGTTGTTTATTATTTAGTCACTGATGCTAAATCATCATGACAATGACAAGTCAAAAGTCGAAATAATAAAACTTTATTATCAATACGATTATTTATTAGTGCTCGTTTGTAGTTAAAGTCGCCTAGCCACGGTGCACAGTGTAACGTTCCCATATAAACTGCGGCCAAAAATAGTATCGTGCTGCTATTTCGCTAATATTTTGTATAAACTCTACTTGCACTTAGAAAAGAAAAAATATAAAACATGATAAAAACTGAGCGTCTGCCACGCCCACCCCTCATGCGGGCGGGTGTTTCTAAGTGTGATCAAATTTTGATGAAATTTGGTTTGGATATTTTCCTTACCCATAGAAATATATGTATATCTGAAATATGGTTAGAGAAACGTTTTGATTTTACATTAGAATTATAATGTACAATCGAATCGAAAATCAGGTTAGAAAACTACATACATATGTTTGAATTCAATGAGAGAATAATTAGAAAAACACTAGACATTAGAAAACATTTAGAATTCTACGTTAGAATACGATTCGATATCTAATCTTTTTCTCGATATCGAGAACTAAGTCTCCTTTTTGTAGAGAATGCTATAGTTCTCAATAGTTTTCTAAGCGTTCTCTAACCTTCTACCTTAGAGAGAAACATTAGAATTCGAATCGCTTTCTTATCGTTCTCTAATTTAAATGTTTGTTGGGTAAACAAATATGCTGTAAGGGCTCTTACCAGTGTGATCAGAGGGCACTGGGCTATAGCATCAATGCTCCATCGATGGCGTACACCAACAAGCTCCCTCTGGAGAAATCGTCGAGATGAAGAAGAAGAGGAATCGATTCACCACTTCTTATGTCAAGCATTTCGAATCAAAATTGTTCCATAGTTTGGGGAGCTGCATCCGGGATAGTAACACTATATGGAATAACCTCGGTTAGAAGGATTTACTTCCTCCTGGCATTCAAAGTGGGCAAATTTGCCTCCGAGTGGAAGTATGGATCATTCGTACGCGCCTTCCTAACCTAATCTAGTGCACTTTTTAATGCCGATATTCCCCGGGTATTAATGCATGCACAAAAAAAGTTTGGTTGGTCATTTGCCCGTATTTTTTGGAAAACGACGTTGGTGAGACCATCACCGCCAACGTAATTTTTTACCCAAAATGACCAATATAAAAGGAGACGACGGCATGTGTCTCCAGCAAGACAGTGTTACCGGCCACACAGTGGACGCCAAGATGCACTTAACGCATGTACTGTTTTGCTAACTCTCGTAAAGGTAACGCGAACTGCCCTCCAAAATCGTGTAAATTAACCACGCTAGACTTTTCCATATGAGCTTTTCTGAACTTCCATGTCCATGCCAATAAGCCAGAATCGACTGAGTTCCTTAAAGTCTACATAACCCCAGGCCATTGCTCAAATTTAGCCGACTCTACACGATGGATCACTAGAAATTGGACCACTCGGATCCGTGCCACCGTGAGAAGCCACCGCAGACATTTGAATGGATTCAGACCAATTCAGTCTATCTTTGTTACTGCCTAAATCCCTGAAGAGGCCGATTGATCGGCATATTAGAAACCAACCGGATTTCCGGTGACGGCCTGCCAAGAGCTCAACAGACATACACATTAAGGGTTGGTCGGTCGAGAGCTCCCTGTGAAGACGACAATGGAAGCCTTCATACATAAAGACTTCACTGAGGATGCCTTTCGCGACATCGAGTGGGCTTTTAAAAATGTCCTTCTAGTGGCAATTTTTTTTAATACCTAACTACGCTCAGTGTCACTGTCCAGCGTAGTGTAAACACGCTAGATGGTGGCGCCCTTTAAACCCATCTTTGTAAACGGCCTGTTAGAGGAACTGGTGATTAGAGGCTGTCGGGTGATTACCTTTGCAGATCATACGCAGTATTAGTGAGGGATACATTTTTGGATACTCTCAATGATTTTATTCAAGGGTACTGCAACCTGATGACTAACTGGTCTGCGAACAATGGACTCGCTGTAAATTTTAGAAAGGCGAAACTCGACTCTATCCTCAATTTGGGGCATTCCTATAGCAAGTCAAGCACTTCAACTTGGAATAATATATTAGAGACAGAGTCTCTTTTCTAAAGTTATTTTCTGTCTCTATGCAACCATTGCTAATCCAATAAGCCTGCAAACCGAATTACGAGACGATCAGTACGTTCACGACTGTTAAAATCCTAAATATGCATTTACGAGACGAGTTCCTCGTTCACGACTGTTGCGATTCCAGCCTTGAATTGGGCGCAACGGGTCGCCTTGGGGCCACTTTACCCCTGGCTGTGATCATGCTTAACATAGCGAATCTCGACATTATAAGTAAAACTGCTGCACTTAGGGGCACCGTATGTTTTACAGACTCAGTACCTATACTTGGAGGTTTTGATTTTATCCCTGATAAGACGGCGTAACTAGGCTGGTACTTACCACCTCCTTCTCCATTCACACCCCCTCTATGGATGAGTGTATAGGGAAACTGGTTTACTCAGGTGGCTCGAATTTTGACGAAGGGTCGGTGGACGGGTCCTTTCCAGGGAACTCAATATTCACTTCAGCTTTCCAGATTACTACAGTGTTTTCTATGCAGATCAGTAGTCGATTGGCTTCGAATTTGCGAGACGACCATAAAACTAAGTGTACACGGTAGAGAAAAAACGAGATACTTAGACAAAAATCTCGATAGAGACGTGTAAGCACTCAATAGAGCTCTGGGAGAGACTCGCCTACAGAGTCCACATGAGTTATTTAGCGAGACTTTTTCGCGGTGACACAGTCTATCGCAAGTAGATCGAAAACTCTACGAGGTACATTTATCTACTTTTAGGTATACTTTTTTTCAGCAAATAAGTACAATTTGAAAATGTAAATTTACATCCCTAGTGCGAAAAAGTATTTTATGACGTTAGCGAATAGGTGAATGCTGTGAAATTCGACGAATGGTTAGCGGTCCGCGGATGGCACACCTTTATCGTGGCTCTGACATACATACGTACATACAATAAGCGTTGGCAATTCGGGATTGAAAACAAACCAGTCCGCGTGCTTTGGATCACGGCAGAGGGAGAGGGAGCTTCAATGGGGCAATTCCAACTTACTTATTCAGTATAAGGGCTCACAGAAGTTGGCAGCGTTTAGATGAAGATGGTAGATGTCCTCGGGAAGACTGAAGCTGACTTCACCGCCATCCAAGAAATGCGCTGGAAAGGTTAAGGTAAGAAATTTTTGCCGCCTTGCGACGTCTACTAAAATAAAATGGCGGTTTTACTAATGAGACTCTCGCCATTTACCAATCTTACATATGTCCATACATACATACATATGTAGCTCTCGCGAAGACAAGCACCTTAATTGGGTGCGAGGGTTTAGTTCAGTCGTTAATCAGACCTTAACGGATGGTAGTGCAGCTGTAAAAGTGCAATCACTGACCAGTAAAGCTCTATTTTCGTGACTTGGGGTGATTTTGAACGATAACCAAGATTTTATAGTTTCGAGTGACCCCATGACGGGAAGCATACATTTCGACCTAACCGTCCGTGGCAGTAAAAATATAATTTACCAGATTCTGGGAAGTTTCTTATGCACATTGTCTGGGTCACAGTCCAATGCGACATTGCGGCAAGTGTCAATGCTGACGATCTCATTAATATAACAGACGTTCTCTTAATTACCAGTAATTATTAGGCTAGGCTAGATGAGGTTAATTTGGGCACTATTGGCCTATTGTGATGCCATATTAGAGACTTCTCGAGTCACTTCTCTTACCTTAGAAGCAAAACCAATTTGTAGCTCTGATGAAGCGTACAAAATCGTAGATACTGACCGAATCGAGTTCAGATATTCAAAATAATATTGGAGGAATGAGTATCAACGGACTCTCGAACGAACTTAGGATCGAATCGTTCACCCATTCACCGCATGAGCGGATCCCGGTTTGGAAATGATTCCTCGGTGCAGTGGGTGGGACTATGTAGTCCAGTCGCCTGAAGGCTACTGGAAGATCTTCAAAAATTCGAGTGTCCGAACCAAGGTCTCTAGCGCTCTAGTAGGCGTTACCCTTTCCACTTTTGCGGCACCCAACCGTGATGCCGTGGAACAGAATGGGACGGATCACCGCTGTGCACGTCCAGTTTGCAATGTGCGGTCTCAAGCCCCATTATTTCCCTGTCAGTGATTTACAGGCGTACATGACAGCTGCGCGGCCAATCATGGAAACGCGTAAGTGCCTCGTAACTACGTAAACCTCGAAAATAATTCGATTTTCCATACAAAATTAAATCAGTTTACGAGGTTTCCATGGTTAAGAGGCATAAACGCGTTTTGATGAATTGCCCTATTATGTTCGAAATGCAACCGTAGACACCAGCTGGTACTGAAGCTTGCAAATTTCTGCAAATTCGCGCTAAACTTAGTAATTTTCCCTCTTTAGGAGAGTAAGTTACCATATTCTCTGAATTCTGTTACTGGCTAATTCTTACTGACTTTTCCAAATGAACACAACTATTATTATGCTATAGTTGTGTTGAGAGAAATACATTTTGATGACTTTTTTCCGAGGGCAGGTACATAGATGCTTCTTCGAAGAAATTGCGGAACTTGGTACCAAGAATTTTAGATAATTAGGATACTTGTGGAAATTTATCTTTATTTCAAACTTCTATTAAAAGGGGTTAGAACCTAGGTGTATTCTGCGAGGATGAGCGCTTTAACCTACACTGAGAAGTATAGTTACGTCAACTAAATATATGTATGGTATTTCTCTCAATACAAGATTTGGTAACTATAACCAAATCATGTATGGATATTTAGTGAAAGTAGATGAGATTGGATTTGCTTTAGAGGAGGAAGCAGATCTCCTAGTTGCCGCAACCGAGAACGATCTATTGCAACAAACGTCTATTTGGAGGTCTTCTTTGATCCAGGTATTACTCAGAAACTAGGCTAGGTTCTTTGGCTGAATGCCATATAGATCATGTGCTCAGGTACGGTCATCCTAGAAAGCGAAGTCTGGTCCCAGTAAAAAACCCTGTAACAAGTCTTACATTGTGTCCACTAAGGTGAAATACAGCTCGGTTCTCCTTGTGAAATACTTAGTTTCTCAGTTACCTTCCGCACTACTCCAGTACTGTTATGCTTCATTTTTCATCCTGATACGAGTATAATAGTTTCGCCTAACGGAACTCCATGGCAGACCAATATAGGGACCTGGGCCTATGGATCCCTGTGCATCTCATTTCTATCGGAAATAGCTGCCACTTCATTGCCCACGACCACACTGTACCGGTACCAAATCGAGTAACGCCGATTCCTGGATGCGAAAAGTATTAAAATCTGAAGGCAGCTCCACACCAGCTTTGAGGTGATCTCGTGTGTTCTAAGAATTAGGAGCGCCTCTGCTAGATTGTAGCGGATTATTTAAACAGTGAAAGCTCTTTCACGCTAGAAATCTTTACAAAAATTATATCCTCGCGCAACGAAATTAATCGTATGAACAACCTTGGGAAATAATGCAAACTCGAAAGACAACCACCTTTTTTGACGAAGCGCATTTTCATTTCGGCGACTATGTTAACAAGAAAAACTGCCTCATCTGGGGATCAGAAAACTCGCACGTGATCGTCCGAAAGGCAATGCATTATCAGAGAGTGGCATATTTTGGAATTAATGGCTAATTTTTTCTTTCAAAATGCTGCTGCAAAGGCAATATCGGTGAGCGATACAGAGGCATGATAAACGATTTCTTCTCAAAGTTTTCTTAATTTTTTGGTAAACGCTAAAATTAACGTTACAATGGTTTGTAGAATATGAGATCATCGTCTAGTTCATATAAGTAAACTTATAAAATTCGTTATTTTTTTTAAAATTGCGGAAAATGTAAAAGCAACTTTTGCGCCAATAAATGCTCAGATTTAAAAAGAATTTAGCTCCATTTTAACTACTATTAGTATTATTTAGCTCTCTTTAGCTTTGTTTTCCCGAACGATTTAGCTCCAAACGAAATTTTTTTCTGGCAATACTGGCGGGCAGGCAATTGAAGCGCTAACGCAAGACGTGACCCTTTTACCATTTATTTACTGGGTGACTCCATTGGAGGAATCCTGTTCTAACTGCCAACTGTTCTAACTATTCAATGAGCTGAGATGTATTCAGCAGGCGGGTAGGTGCTCAGCCAAAGACTACCTTAAATGAATCACCTCTGAATACCTGCAGAACCCCTGTTTGGCTTGCAAGCCGGAGCTTACTCCGGAAGTACAGTGTGGGCGATACGTCAAGTTGCGTGCGATGTGTCAAGCTGTCCGGAGTGCGGCGTTTTTACAGGTCTGCAGCTCCGTCCACTCCGTTCAACTAGTCCGAGGCAGACAAAAAAGTCGTAGCATAATTAAGAGCCGGTCGGGCAATTGCCTTACATGTTGCCAGCAATGCCTCTTTTTCTTTGCCCCAGGTGCTGACGGTGAGCTACTTGAGGGACTTATTGCGGCTCTGTACTTTATTGACAAATGCGGTTATGTGCGCGGTGAAGGAGAGCGGACTATGAAAGGTAACTCGTAGGATTTTTGGGTTGTTCGCCGTCGGAATTGGTATGTCATCGACGTGAATACCCAGCTGTAGTATGACCTCATTTGTCAGGGTGCAGAAGAGGGTCGCCGTTGATTTCATCGGTAAGAGCGCGCCGTGCAGTGAAGAAGCAAGACAGTTCGGAGAGGTAGCCGAATACTTTTACGTTCAGGGACGTCAGTATCGAACAGTCGCAGGCGTATGAGATCAGGAAAAGGTAGAAGTTAAACAATAGCGAGATAGGACGCCACCCTGTAGTACCCCCTTTAATTCCCCTTTGTTTAGAAGTTTGATCTCGAAAAGTTACTAACGACTTCCGACCACTCAGATAATGTCTTCTCACACAGGGTCGGCTTCGGTTTAGTCCACGAGTTATCTGGGTGTTTATGGCGTTATGTGCTATCGGAGCAAAGGTTTTTTTTTATCGCTTCGCTCCGGTATTTTATTTTTCTCCGAGCTCCGCTCCCGATAAAAAACTTTTTTATTTAAATACATATCGATCCCTAACCGCTAAAAAAATTAGCTGACTTTTTTTTCATTTTCCTGTTGATGCAGAACATAAAAAAGTATGTACAGCTATTTATATGATCCGGATGTATTTTGTTTTGTAAATAAAATGGCAAATATTAACCCAGCATTTTTATCCCTTTACCGACGATCCGTTTTTCCATTAAAGTGTGCGACAAAAACTGTATGTACATATAAATACCGAAAATGGTTATTAAACGGCTGTTTTCCTGAAAATTTTCTGATTGAATTTTTCCTTCCATGCGCTTTCTTTTTGCACTTCACAGATGCTTTTTCATAGTTGCAAAGAAAATTAAAGAAGCGGCTGACGGCATTCGAACCCGGAACCTTCTGAAAGTTACCAAATAGTCGCACGCTTAGCCACTGCCGATTACGTGTACATGCTTTCAAATGCCCAAATAAAATACAAATAAAATACACTTATTGCTTTTAAATAACATCATCTCTTTCGAACGTTTTCCGGATACGAAAATCAATGAAAACTGTAGTAGTTTTCTGCTCGTTTCCGGGTACGAAAACCGCACTTTTTTTAAGGCTTTTGGATACGTAAACGAACGAAAATTGTAGTCGTAGTTGTAAACGTAGGATTGTACGAGACCACACTGCCGAGAAAATTTTCATTTCTCTGTTGGCAGGGAAGTCATTATTTATTCATCGCCGTTCAAATTCACGTGGCAACTACACCTGACTGCTGGGCATTGTGCAATTAACAGTATTGCCAAGTAAAAATATGATGAAAATTCATTAACACGGTTGTTTTCAGTGGCAAAAAAGAATAAGTAAATTTAATTTTCTTTAAGGAGCCGGAAGTGAAGGAAGTGAAGTACGGGAGCAGCAGGGCCTCAATCGTCGTCGTTACTGGAGAAAGGAGAGTTATCGACCGATAAGACTGTCCTTTTATTTATGGTTTTCCCGGATTTTGCTTCCCCGATGGCCACCACGACTTCACCGCTGGTGTGAGTAAGGGTCGCATTGGCGAGCTGCTGCAGCTACCCACAATCCTGGCTAATAGGTTTCGCCTACGAAACCTGCCGAGAAGCAGGTGACTGGAATACAAAAACGTTAAATATTTCGAGCTCTAAACCGCCTGACCAGGCAGCTTTGTCTAGACATTCTAGGGTGGTGTCCTTGGGGCGGAAGCCTTCTTTGATGAAATGATATCTACCATTGTCTCGCTCGCGATATTTTAGGAATACATTGTAGGCAGTGAGGCCACACATGGTTTGTGGCCTGAGCAGGTTCTTAGGTGACTCCATCCATTGCAGGTGTCGCATCTAACCGAAGTGGAATTCGGCAGCAGAAATAGGTTTTTGGTCCGGAGTTGGCCTGCCCAGGAAGAACTATGCCGAGTAACTCGGTTACAAGGTGTTGCTGAATAGGTAGCCGAAACAGCCTTAGCTCGGGAAAAACCTCGTGGGAATTCGAATAGGATTACGCAAACTTGTACTCCATCTTTTATTTATTCATATACATACATATATACCCTGCAGTGAAAAATTATCAATTGTTAAAACTAACTAACTTATAGTTAGCTTTTTGGCGAGATTTCGATTAATACCTCACTTAATTAGCTATGACAAAACCAACTTAAAGTGAATTGTAAAGTCGGGCAGGAGTCATGCAGACGCAATCGGGAGTTGGTTTTCTTTACAAGTTTCTATTAAATATCCTCATACAAAAATTACTTTCAATACACTTTTTTTCTGAACTTCGCAGATTCTTTTTCATATTCAGGACAAATAAAAGGAAGATCGAAATTTTATACTATCATTTTGAAGTTATGTCTGACGGTGTTCGAATATGCGGCCACCCAGAGCAGAATATGTAAACAAATATGAAATGTAATAAAATAAAGTAAATAAATAAGTAAAAAAAAGTAAAAAAACAAAAAAATATTTTGTTTTTCTTATAGATATTTTATGTCCAAAAGTAGTTAGTTACAAGTTAGTTGACATGTAATGCAGAGGTATCCAGGTCTGACTTTTTTGCGGCCATCGCAGCTTTTTTCGAACAAAATACACAGTTAATTGTTAGCACTAGTGTTCGCGTAAACAGACTAAAGTTAGGTATAAGCTAACGTCACTCCCTGCAGGGTATGTACATACGTTTGTACAATGACTTGTAGGGAAATTTTACCAAGCAAATCTTTTCAATACATTTTAGGGGCCTAATCCAGTTCAGAGGGAAAATTTAGCACCAATTCGGAATAAGCATAAAATTAACTCTTACCACGTTTTCAGTTAACTTAACATTTGTTATAGTGGAATTTTATATTTTTGTTACACATTTTAACCCGTCATATCCCTCATGTGGATTTTTTGCGGAAATCGCAAATAACTGTTGACAAATACATATTTCCAATGCTGACTGGTCACTTATAGAAAATTTACATGAGGCGATTTTTTAGGCAACTTTTAGTTGAAAGCAACAATTGCCTGGTGTAAACGGCCTTTCAGCTAATCGCTTTCAATTAAGTTGGCCAGCTGCCTACTTTCGCGTTCAACTTTTGATTCAACTAATCGCCTGTGAAAGTTGAATCATGTAAATTCCCTATTAATCGAGCCACAGATAGGCAACAGATCGCAGCAATCGGGTGCAACTCGTTTCGCAACACACTAGTGGATCTGTTGACGATTTTCATTTTACGTTGTTCGTCGGCAAGTAAAAATGTGCGCAAAAAGGACGACTCTATTAAATACATGTTCAATTATACATTAATCTCTAATTAACCTCCTATTAGCTCCTTAATATATTGTTTACCTAATCTTGCTATTTTTCCGCTCAACAGAACTATACGAAATCACACGAAACCTTCGGTACACACGCGCAACTTGCATTCGGTTGCAAAACAAAAATAACACATGAAAATCGGTGAAATTTCAACCGATTGCTGCGATCTGTTGCCTTGTCTGTGGCTCGCTTAACAAAACAGAAAATAAATTAAGCTCACTCGTTCTTGTACTGAGCAGAACACTTTTTTCTCTTCGCATGTGCTATATGTTTTGTGTTTTCGGTTGAGCAAAGCCAATGAATCTGTCTTACAATAACAACTTAAAAAGACACATTTGATCTAGCGAACACAAAGCAACTGTCGGCAACTAGAAAGCTTCATAAATGGTTTTGAAGGCGTAATCAAAACATATGCTAGCTTCGCTATACTTCACTTCACTTCCTCCAGAGTTTTGAAATACTGTCATATTGGACTCACTGTAGTGCCAAGTTATTGTGATGTATTTAGTGCAAATCATTATTTGCAGTAAGCAAACAAATACTGCCATTGTAGTAACGATAGCCAGTAGCGACACTATAGTATTTGTTTTGATTGCGAGCAAGCTATGAGTTCCACTCCATTTGTTGTCAAGTGCATTTGCTTCATTGCGACATTTACTGAAGCGTGCAATAGTGTACAGTAAACGCAAAACTATTTGCGCAGCCCTCTATCTGCGACTGAGCAAAAAACAAGTTGTCTGCGAATTGTCTTTTTTTTGTTCTTGTGGTAAGCGGTATGCGTGTGTATGTAAGTACTAGGGTGTTTAATTTTTCAGTTTTTTCTGATCCCGGAATTCTCGGTATGTCGTTATCACAATCCCGAGGTACCGGAATTTAGATAGTCATTACTTTTCAACAACTTAAAACGAAAAAAATTGCTTCTATATTGTTTGAGAAGCTCTCCTACCATAAAATAAATAATAAATAAATGGGTTTGAAACCTACTTTTTATTTAAAGTGGCGTTTTTTATTCTTTCTCTCTGATGTCAGGATTTATTTTAAAGGACTTTGTTATTTCAAAGATATGATTGATTCCAAAAATTATTTAAAAAATTCAATGCAATGTAGAATAAAAATATGGGTACCCTACAAGAAATCTTACTGGCAAACGACCGGTCACCTGACGGTCAGTGCTGATGCAATAATGCTGCAATTTCGTCATCAGAAATTCGGGAGTCATATTATGACCTGACCAGTTCTTTTGTGTAGATGTGACTATGCGTCCCTTTCTCACATGGGGATTTTACCAGCAGTGCTAGAAGGTCTCTTTTCTACTTATTGTTTTTCCTAAGGTTATTTTTTCACATGTTTTTCTTTGTATTGGTGTATATTTTAGTGTGTTAGTGAAGAGGTCAGAAAAAAGTCCTTTTCTTGTGGGGTACCAAATGCAAGAGTAAATTTCTTAGAATTTAAAAAAAAAACTAAACATTTTTTGGATTCACAAGGACGAATAGGTAATTTTTTAAGCTGATAAAGTTAGAAGGAGGAAATTCGAGGATATTATCGAGTTTATATAAGTCCTTAACATATACACTTGTGATCAGCTAATTAAGCCAGCAATATTTTGAACAATTTTGGCTATTTTTCTTTTGTTTATTTAATGTTTATTATTTTTTAATAAAAGTCTAGCTCATTATATAACAAACACCACATAAATCCAGATTTCAAACTTTGTGCAAAAATCAGGAAAAATCTCCAAAGTTTCAGCTAGATTTTCAACTTTTAATTCAGATTTTTTAGAATTTTTTTTAGTATGCAGTTATAGCCCATTTAATTCTAGGGTAATAATATGCAAGTCTTAGGTTGCTAAAAAATCGCGTTGATTTTTAATAATATTTTTTCTGACTTCATGCCGCATTTTTTCCATACAAAAAAATTGTCGAATTTAAGAATGTCTAAATAAAAAGTTGAAAATTTACCTGAAACTTTGCAGATTTTTCATAATTTTTGCACAAAGTTTGAAATCTGGATTTATATGGTGTTTGTTATATAATGAGCTAGACTCGTATGGAAAAATAATAAACATTAAATAAACAAAAGAAAAATAGCCAAAATATATCAAAATGTTGCTGGCTTAATTTGCTGATCACAAGTGTAATTTTTTCAAAAACAACTATTGCGTTAATTTTAAGGATAAAATTTTAAAAGGACATTTTCAATACTTACCAGTCCTTCTGCACTAAAAACCTGAATCTGTTTAAATTCTACAGGATTTGACACCAATACTTCTTCTCTAAGCACATTTCTCTGAATGTTTTAAATCATTTTTGAATTACTGTCGTCAGAGTGAAAAACTCAAAATCCAGTTTTACTATATTTGGCTCGTGGTTTCGCGAATATATTGATATTTGTATAATGAGCTAGACATTTATAAAAAAATATTAATTATGTATTAAATAAAAAAATAAATGTAGCTTATATTGGTCAAAAAAAGGAGTTTTTATTATTGCCATCAGTGTATATTATTTGCCAATATTCCCGGGACTTTCGGAACCTTAAAAAGGCCGGGATCGAACACGTGCACTGTGGCGAAAAGGCAAATTAAGTTTTGGCTATTTTTCCTTGTTTAAAAAGTGTTTATTATTTTTATGAAAGTATAGCTCACTAACTAACAAAAACTTTGTTAAATAAAAATTTCAAACTTTTTTTCAGAATTAAAAAAATGTCTGTGGTCTGTGAACTGTTTTTTCGGACACTTTGCAAGTGTTAACTGTTCTGATTTTATGCCTTTTTCTAAAATAAACTTTTCAAACCGTGATGCACTTACACATACATACATATATATATTTTTCGTCCTTCTGTAATTTTTTAGTGTTATACTTTGTAATCAGTTAATCTAATAACGAGGAATATGTGTACAAAAGTGGCTTTATTTGTCTGGAAAACTCGGTTGATGGGTTAAGCTATGTAGCTGGAAAACTTGTATCGTTGTTGTGTGCTGCATATAAAAAAATTTAATGCTCTATTGACGTTTCCCGACAAAAATATTAACAAATAGATCTTAAACACTAAAAATCATATGAATATTATGATTTCCTCCTAATCGATAGAGCAAATATGGCTGTTTTCCTCTAATTATTAAAGCTCTTTAGGGCGAAACTAAGAGTCTCGTCAATTATTTCTTCAGGGTTTTTTTGACGAAATAAATAGATTCTGCTTTATAAGAAATTTTTATAATAGGATTTTTTTTTGCTCCAAAACCGTTCGAAGAGGTATTTAAAGAAAGATACAGCACGGCACAACATACTCGTTTATATGTATGTACATCCATGCATACCTAGCACCCACATAGGGTAAATACACACGCGCCGTCAATAGGCTGTCAAAAACTTGTCATGCGCATTAAACTAGCATGGAAAAATCTAATAGCACACTGATTGCGTAAGAAGCTAAGAAGTGGATGACGCACCAAAGTCGGGAAAAAGAGTAGCGTAAAGCAATTTTTACCATGCATAACAAATGTGTCTCTAGTTTAAAAATAAACATACACACAAGTATTCGACCAGAATAGATCAAAACTTACCAAAATTGAAGTTTCTGCACGTATGTATGTATGTATGTGGGTGCATACATACAAATTTATATATGAATCGATGATGGAAAGATAACATAGAAAACATTACAGACTAATACATTTTTCTTACATATCCATAAGAATATACAGCGGAATGGTTACGGGTTTTATTCTGATGTAGAATACAATTGCTTTGGCGGAGGAAATTACCAACCGCCAACCTGTCACACGCCACCATTTTGCCTATGGGTTCGCAGCGGTTATCTGTTTGAATAATGCAGATATGTACCTGGATATATGTAATTATAGCCGTCATCGATTCGCCACTTCTCGCTCGCTATGTTTGAGTTCCGGTCGCTTAAAGAAGAATTTTGCATGTGAAAGCAACAACAAAGTTAGCTAGCACGGATAGACGATAGCGAGTTTGGTTGTACCTCATTGAGTTAGTTCGTTTCGCCACTCGCTAACTGTTGGCGAATCGATGACGGCTTATGTAAATATGTAGAATGCGGAAAATTAAAATCAAGCAGCATACTTTAGATAAGTAGGAAAGCAAAATAAAAAGTTGAAAGTTGGAAAGAAATACCGTTTTCGTTTTAGGTTTTGCCAGTTTTTGGCGTCGTATGCAGGAAGTGTGCAGCAAATGGCTAAGTCAGCGCCAATCTAAGATTACTCCTTCGCTGAGAGTCTGCACGGTGGTAATGGCCTAATTTGTTAAATTTTTATAAATGTTATAAACTTTTATTTATATATAAGTAGCTTCTGTTCTTTATCGACCTAAATATATTTTTATTATTATAAAAATATTAAAAATAAATAAATTTGAAATTGGTTGTAACTTGTAAAGGAAGGGAAGGATGTCATCATCAAGACATCCCCAGACTATTCGGTGATGATGTATCCTTACTAATTTTGGTGGCAGGATCGACTTCTCAGACCCTTTTCGTGTAAAAGCTCAAACAGACGGCAGCGTTAATCCGGATTAACTCGACTTAATCCGGATTAAAACCGAGTTAATCCGGATTAACGCTGTCGTCTGTTTGAGCTTTAATGCTGCTAATAATTTTTAGAGCAAATATAACGGTATCATACCAATTCTTCGACTATGTCTTAGCCAAAGGCTAAGATCGTGCGTATCTGAACCTATTTAAAAATTAGTTCCAAAACGGCAAAATTACTAGTATGTATGCAATCCACTACGTAGAGCGCAGTTCACTTCACAAAAATGTCGGTTTGGTAAACTCGATGCATTTTTCTTTCCCGTTTTAGATTATAATTAAATTACAAGACTATTGAAAAATAGTTAATATTAAGGTTACTGCGAACGGGTGTTGAGAGTTATATAGGTAAATTTATAAGAGCCAAATATAACGTTTTCATAAGTATGATATATTAGTAGGATTAGCGTTCGATAAGTCTGATAGTAAGGATTATATTTCGTATATAGGTTAGGTTACGATGGCTGGCTCCAAAGATGAAGGAAAAGTTGGTTGACCGGTGACGCCTAAAAACCTGTGGTAGAGAAACGCTATGCCGCAACAGAACAGTTCTGCAAGTAATTAATTTCTGTTTCCGAAAGTTGCTTGGGAATGAAAAAGAAATGAGATCTAAGGTGTTTAAACCTAAAGCTCGGGAAGGCTGGGCAGCAGATGTTGAGGTGATACCATCTCATCATCGTCAATACAGCTGCTGCAAAAGGGACTTCAGTTTATGTTGAGGCTTACCGCATGAATTCCGATAGGCCCATGACCGTCTAAAGCTCTCACTAGTAAAGAGATATGTGGCTTTCTCAGTTTTAAGAGCTCCTTTGTCCGAGATCAGTCAACGCGTGGCAAGAATGGAAATAATCTGATGCAGTTGAGAGAAATCCGGTTTGTAGTTAACTGGGTTATGTCTGTTAATCATCCGAGGAGTAAAATACATACGATGCTGTGACGAAGAAGACATTTTCTAGCATCTTCAGACATTAGGGTTCATATCGTTACCTGGAAAACTACGACCAGAAAACTTATCTCTAGTACTAGGAACAGTGGCGAAAAAAAATTGTTTTCTTGGAGCATACTTAAATTAAATTACAACAAGATGACACTCGGATATCTAAGGTATTAACCCTGGAGGGGTAATTTTCGTCGATTTGACGAACACTGTTGCTCTGAATCCATTTTTCTCGCCATTGGACTGAAGAGAGGATTGCTCTAAAATATATAAAAAAGCTAAATAATAAGTAGCCTCTATGCTTTCTTTCTTGTTACGGTTCATCATTTTTAAAAGTAGTTTGGAAATCTTGTCGTTCGTCGATTCGAGGAAGATTACCTTTAAAATATGTAAAATAACGTCAACCTTTAAGGGTTAAAAAAAAAATTACTTATTGTATATAAGAATTATTCATCACCTTAGGTACATCGTCGTTCCAGAATTCACTTCCATTGACGCCTCATGTACTTATTCTTTAGGCCGGGGACTATTCGTATATTCGGATATCCGATAATCAGATAAACGTGTGTACGGATAGAATTCTGATATGAATACCCGTTAATACCCGTTACTTTTGCTATCTGAATATCCGGTTAATATACATACCGATTATCCGAATTTTTTAAATATCACAGCCTTAGTTCATACATACATATGAATGTACATATGCAGACGGCAAATATTTCGTTGCAGTAGCTACGGCTAAAAAATAGTATACATGATCTTCATCAGCTTACATTCTGATATCAATATTTCGTCGCTGGAATAATGAAATAGTGTAACATGAAAAGTATAGTTTTGAGAAAAACGAATTGGAAGTTTTTATAAACCATTACAAACCATACAAATACAATTTCGTTTTTCGGAAATAAATTATTGAGCCAAAGAAATATTTAAGAAAACTAAAGATTTTTCTGATAGATTAAAGGATTGTTTATCCAATGGTGCAATTATCGAATAATAGTGTATGTGGCATGTGGAGGGACGATTTGTTTTATGGTCTGGGGGGGAGGGGCTTAAAATATGGCGTCCCTCTATGCCGAATTTCGCTTTAACTAAAAGAGGCGCACTTAAAGAGGGGAGGATGAGACATTTCCTAGTCTTTGCTCTTGCAGCTTTGGGAATAGCGACATAAAAGCGCAACCAGCCCTTAGGAAAGCCGGCAATAGTCGATGTATTTCCTATTTTTTGGAAATTATAAATATCGCGCTCGTCTCCGAGAAATCAATTTCTCGAATTTCCTTGACTAAATGTTTTGGTTTTCATAAATTGAGTAAATATTTCGCTTATAATTCGATTACAACTGTGCAACTGAGCACGATTCGCCTTGAAATCAATTTTAGAAAACCAGAAGCGTCGCGCTTGAACATACCTATTTGGGCATAATTGGTTTGGACCGGAGGAAAGTGATATGAATCCAGGGGCTTTAAAAAAAAAAAAAAAAAATCACCAGTAGACACATTCCAATCCAAAACCAACTGAGTTACAGATCGACCATAGTTTTGCGGAGATATAAAATTGAACGTTGAAGCATAGATCTCTAATTGGATCTTACATAACGTTAGCTGCTACTCCCATTATAGGAGACGTGGGCTTCGATTCCACATTTTACAAGGTGTTATGCCATGTCAATCCATCTCAAACATACTAGGGTTGTTGCATTTGTAAATTCACAACAATTAAATGCACACGGTTGCCATAGCAGCAAGCATAAAATTTGCAAATGCAAATCCCACACCATTTCCCCAACATCCTGAACAGTTCTACTGTTTTAGCATGTCATTGCTACTTCGCTAAGCTGTTCGCTGTTGTGTTACTGCAGCATATTTTTAATACTGTTTCGTCCTGCCTTGTGTGAAAATATAAATACATTTTTAATTGGACAATTGTTTAATGAATTTTACTATAATAGGAGCCTGCAAAATTAGCAAAATCACTTCCCGTATGTATATATGTACAATAGGGGTATTCTCGAAATCTTGCAAAGCCGTTCCACGTAGCACAGATTACACGGATTGCAAAACTTGCAAACAAACAACAACAAAATACATGGGAAACAACATTTCCTATCGCTGAAAAATATGCAACGTCTAAACTCATGCACATATTTTGCAGAAAATCGTAGCAAGATAAAAGCGATCCCTTTTCGTTGTTGGAATTGCTACAGGTTTCTCGCATTCCTCTAATTTCGCTCTCTTAATTTTTTTCCTGTATCTTTTTATATCGACTGCTGAGTGGAAGATCGACCTATCTCGGCAGCCAGTTCGAAAACGCCCTATCTCAAGAAACTTTTCAATAACACCTTATCTCAGCTGCCGATTCAAAAAAGCCCTATTTCAGAACATGTTCAATACATTTTGATGTGAGATAGGGCGTTCTTCAACCAAATTTGGAGATAGAGTGTTTTTCAATAAAACTCTGAAATAGAGCGTTGTTGAAAAGTTTCGAACTGGCTGTCGAAATAGGTGGATCTTCCACTCAGCAGTCGATATTTGGTACAGAATTTTTCTGCTTGCTACCTATGTACATATGTATGCTACAACTTTGCAATGGGGTGCTAGCATTTCATACAATCCGTGCTACGTGCAAGACTTCAAGAATACCCCTAATGTAATTAATAATGCTATGTCGCATGTGTTGTTTGTGCTGATATGCATAGATTAGATTTCAAGCTATTCGACAGTGTCTTCATATGTCATTGTTAAACATGAATGAGCGACATATAGTATGAACTGGCACTTGCATGATGTGACACATGCCGCTATGTTTCATAGTTCAACATTTACAGGCCTTTTATGTCTATATAGCCCTTAATGCCGTCTTTCGTTCTCTAAAACCCTTGAATATAATGAACATTCCAACCTTATCGATAACTTGGATTCACTTTTTTTTAAATCGAAGCTGCTAAATGCCTTGAATCAATAATTTATACTCAAGTAATATCACTAAATTAACTTCAAGACAGCTGAAGAACTTAATATGTCGCTGATCAGTTTTTAAATTGTTTCGAAACCTAGAGCGAACACGCCAGTCTAATGCTGTGTTGGGTCATCGGTCTTTTGATCCATCCGTAGTCCGAATTAGCGCTCGGATGAGCGGCCGTTGGCTATGCAGTTTCTCGTCTCGAAAGCTGGTAGCTTCCAGTCCACTTTTCTCGCTCGAAGAGCGGAGAATAAAAGCTACAGGTACGGGTGCCTTAATATCTCATGATTCCATTGACTTATCCTTCTACCATAAAAGTTGGCGTCTGATAAGACCAGTGGTCTCGAAGTAGGCCATTCAATGTTAGGGCTGAGTGATACACCCCCATTGCGTAAGTCGTAAATTAAACTAAATAGGACGACTCGACAGCATTGGCATTGTCTACTGTCGTGCAGAAATAAGAAGACGACGAAATTCGTCGAAAACTATCCATCGGTGCCAAGTTTTTCCGTTTTAGTACACCAGTCGTGTCGAAATTTTATCGCAATCCCATGTAATTTTCAATATTAGACTCTCGAAAAACGAGTTGCACTCGACATGATACTCGAAATGAGGCTGATAGTTCTTGCCTATGTGACTATATGCGGTATCTCTCAAATCGATGAAAATAGGTATCCTTCCAGTTTAGATTCGTATAAAGAATGACAACTGCTAATCTTATGCAGAGGAATTATAATAGAATGAACGGTACTTTCAACAAAGAAGTAGTCGGCTTACGCCACTGAAAAATAAAGATATCTAAAAAGTTCAAAACGGTTTGAAATTAATTATTCATTGCTTAATAGACCGTACCAAAAAAAAAGAGATCGCCGTACACCTTCGCATCTTAAGCGTTTGTAAGTCAATTTTCTAAAAATATTTATTTTCGGCTGAACTTAGGGGTCGCCTTTTAAATTTTTCGTCGTATCTTCGCCATTCAAAGTCTAGTATATCGATGTTCTTATCTCGAGGAGACAATTTTTTTCCACGGTAGTACGTAAATGAAGTACCCGGTTCTAGTACTTACCCACGAGATCTCAGTTCTTATCAGCCTAGCGTACCACCCTAATATGAGTAAATAAAATCTCCGCAAAAATCATTAAACTTTTGCTAAGGAAACATTTCGATTGTTCTAGTAGTGGGTGCCACTGACAAATTAAAAAAAGCAACCCCTAAGTTCGGCAGATTTTTTTTCCTAAATTGCTTCGAAAAACTATTTTTGTTTTCTTGTAAGGTGATCCGACCTATTGCGCAACTATGTCCATATGTATAGTATGTACCTATCTGTGTTCTTATGTAATAGTAGCTGATGTCGGGAAGCTGGCTTTAGTATAATGCGGCATTCCCTTTATTCTTTAAACGACTTAATAAGAATATTGACTTGCTAGTATTGGAACTATTATCTTGCACGTTTATTTGCCAAAAAAAACTTCAACGGCTCGGCGCCAGTGAGTCATTCGCAATCGTCTGCTGCGAATGTAGCATTATACTAAAGCCAGCCCTTCGACATAAGCTACTATTCCATACGAACACAGATATGTACATATATGTATTATTATCGCGACCAGTTAGCATCCTTTCCTCTAATTCCTTTGCAACGAAACCCATGTAATAGCCAAGTTTTCAGCATATCCTAGGTTAGGTTAGACTCTCATGGCTACCAATATTGGTAGTAGGCACACTTAGGCCGTCATGGGTCCCTTGTATAACGTAATAAAGGTTCCTTATATTCTTCCTTTTCTTAGTAGTGAAACTAATTCGTCGTTCTGAAGGGTCAAAAATAATAGCCGTGCGCAATTCGTCCAGTTGCTCAAGAATGTTGTGAAGGGACGTATGTTGACGGGCCTGGCCAATGTGGGCGCTGATTTAGTAGATAATGCTCTACACTTTCGATTTCTTTCACATCGCGGGAACGACAAAAAATGGCATACGATCGTATACCTATGCGATTGCCGTGGGTCCGCATCAAGCTGTGGGCACTCCAGTCGGATAATCTTCTCCTATCTAATTTGTGGTGGCTCTGCATACCATCTTCCATTCGCATGTTCGATAAGGTTTTTCTCCAACCCGAGTTTACCAGTTGATAGCGGGAACCCGCATTGAGAGCGGCACTGATCGCAGTAAAGGATGTAAACCTTACTTGTAGTTTAGATTTACGGATCGTATCTTTTCCCCACTTAAGTAGTTTCAGCTCCATTACTGCCCATTCATTCAGTTTCCCTTTTTTCAATTGCTACAGAAACGACTTCTAGGGTGTGAGTCATTGCTCTCTTTAAGAGCCCAATCTCGGTGTCCTGATCATGAAGTTGGCATCCAAATTATTCGTGAAGCATCCCAAACATGAACCTCTCTTGGATGTTTAACAGATCGCTGTTGTTTTTATTGGAACTGTCACGTTTAATGGTATTTATCATCCAAAAGAGGGACTCGTCTGTTAAAACCACTTGGCTCCAATCATCATCTATGTATATGTTAAGCCACCCACTTTTCAAATTTATTTTTATTTGATTTGCGGTTAGTAAGGGTTTAACCATTGCTGTTTGTAATTTGATCTAGAACTCACTCAGACAGTTTCTGATAGTGTTCAGAGACAAACACATTCGAGACAATTTCTGTTGAGCAGCCTTCAAGGCCTCGGCTGGACTATCTTTGAACCAAACATTCATTACCACATCCTCCTGCCTTAATGCAGCTCTGCAATACCGCGATTTGGTAACAATTTTGTGCACCGAAAATTGGTGGTTCCAATACCGGAGAAATTTGAAGCATTTTGAGACATCTTTGGTCCTTCTGGATTGGAACCAAACGAGATCGCCTTAAAACGTTTCACCTATGTACATATATGGAACTCACTTCTAAAACATACTTTCACGTTTATAGCTGGTAACTGATTGTTTTTACAGTTAAATCGCGTTGAAGCTAATAAACCTTAGTTTTTTAGAAAATGAAGGCCTACTTAATATCGAAATTAAAGGGGTTTTCAATTGGGCGGGTAGATTTTCGCGCTCTCTGACGGCGTTATTGTGTTCGTGGTGTTTGTCTAACCTTTAATCCATTTTACAGTCACTGATGCCAAATCACCTTGGCAAGCTACACGATTGAGCGACACGTTAACCTGATAAAATTTTATTATAAAAATACGTTTTGGTTAGTTAAATGTTGCGCCTATTTTATGGCACACACTATTTTGGGTGACTGGCTATGCTAATAAGCAAAATTGCCGTATATGGACGTCGCCAATCTACGCGAAGTTCACCAGATGACAAAGCATCCACAAAAAGTTACGGTGTGGTGCGTATTTTGGGCCACCGGTGTCATTGGACCGTTCTTATTTGATAACGACGTTTGTTTGAGGCCATCAGTCAACGCTGAGCGCTACAGAACAACGACAACCGATATCTTCGACAC
The DNA here is from genome assembly GCF_013731165.1 of Rhagoletis pomonella. Lineage (NCBI taxonomy): Eukaryota > Metazoa > Arthropoda > Insecta > Diptera > Tephritidae > Rhagoletis > Rhagoletis pomonella. Next base: position 18,060,180 of record NW_023458565.1, read on the forward strand.
CAAATTGAACGATATGGAAGTGGACGACATATAGCGTACGGCACTATGCGCCTTCTGCTTTAACAATTTAAAGGTATGGTTATCACTGGCAGAGGTGACGTGAATTGGTCACCAAGATCGTGCAATGTGATTTCGCTAGACTTTTTCTTATCCGTAATCGATCGATGCTCTTTAAGCCAACATAATCCAGGCCTTCGCTCAAACTCAGCCAGATCTATGCGGAAGAGTGAATGAAAATTGGACTGCTCGGAGCCGTGGCATCATAAAAAGCCGTGGCTGACTTTAAAACGGTATTATACTCGGCGGTGTTGTGTTGGCTGAGTTGTTAGAGGTGCGTACTATCACTCCGTAAGATCAAAATTAGAGAAAGTTTTTTCTAGCAGTAGGCAATGGCAAACCTCCGAATGCATTTCTGCCATGAAAAAAGCTTCGCATTAAATCCATTTGCCGTTCGGAGGCGACCTTAAACTGTAGGTCACTCCATTTATGTGACATCAAGAGACACACCACAAAATTGGAGGAGAAACTCGGCCATTCTATTCCATTTCAACTTCCACCCGCTCTTATTGGAAAACCCTTTATTTCATGGAAAAAATTCCGATTGTTTTCTTGTTGAAGTTACTAGATGCTGGACAAACAGCAGGATGTATTCAGTTAGTAGGTGCAGACTGCGGTTGAAGTACTTATAAGTATTGGCGCTGTTGTACTGTGAAAGGTTTACAGAATACATCGACGAAAACCACAACTAAATACTACACAAAACAACCAAACTGTGCAAAATTTTACCTAAGGTCTTCGTTAGTATATACAAAATACTTACGATACCGTCTTCACGATTATCCAAATCATTGAGATGCAATAACTCTGATATATTTTTTGCAATGAAGCTTGGATTTATAGTTAAAACCTCTTCACTATGCAAAGTAGTAGAAATCATAAGAGAGGAATATTGATTAACGTGTACTCGTAGTAACCTTTTCGACTTGGAATCGATAACATGTTTTGGATTTAAGACTTTTAAAATCTTTAGCTCCAAAATTAGTACGCGATAAATGCTTCCGAAAAGAATAACGAAATTCCAAGAGTAAAACAAAATTTCTTGATACCAATTAGAGATGTTTTAGCTTACCTTTTCGACACATGTAACCCTTTCATATTTATGTAATCCATTTAATTTTTTTTTATTGCACATTTCTTACCCAAAATCAGAATGACTCAATTGATTTACCCTACTAAATTTTCTTAAAAACCAATACTAAAGTTAACAATTTTTAATATCTACCTGAATGCGATAAAAGCATCGCCCATTTCACCACCGACAATGTGAACGCCTCCATCCGGTATTGAAAGACCTTTGAAAAATTGCCGTATATCCAATGCATTTGCCGACCACGGCAAATTTTGCAAACGAATTATAACACTCATCTTTTCTATGTCCGAGTATTCAATGTAATTATTATGTATTTATTTTATTACAGGTTCAAAACATCCATTCAGCGAACAGCCATAAAATAGCTATTCGCTAAGTTCAAATATTTGTTGCCAATAAATCCGTTAACGTTAGATACAGTATGTAGGGATGCCAAGAACTCTGAAAGAATATCATAAATATACATGTTAACCTCAAAATATTCCTCATACATATACATTTTTACATAAGCAGATATTTTCTATAGATTTTTTTTTTTTTTACTTAATATAATTTGAAATTTTCATGTACATGCATTTTTTCTTTCTTTCATCAATGTTACAACAACATTAAGAGAAAAACCTTTAATTGACATTGATGTGATTTAAACCGCAATTCGCATACCCATTTCTGAAGCAGAAATAACCAAAACGCGGGTCACATCGTAGGCGGTATTTAATATTTTTGTATTGATTCTTTGAACTTACCAAATTATTATTGGTTAAAAAAATTGTCTGAATGTAAGGGTTTCATAACCTTAAAAACTGCAAGTTTCTTATATTTTGAATTTTATACTGACGTAATGAAACGTAGAAAATCGTAGATATTGAATCGTGCTGACGAGCCCTCGCCAATGCGTGACAGTGACACAGGTAATGCTCTACACTTTCGAATTCCTCCACGTCACCGCAGCTCCGACAGTAATCGTTTGACTCATACACATTCTAATAGCGTGGGTTCCCATCAGGCAGTTCCTGGTGAGAACTACAATTACATGTCGGAGCAGTAAGTCGCTCCAAGCGGAGGAGAGGATGAGAACCCCGCATTTCCAACTAAGCGTAGGATACGTTTTGGTACACTGCGCGTGTGCTCCGCAGACCTTCTTTTGTTTGGCCCGTTGGATAACGTTATTCCCAGGAATATAATCTTTGTGCCGTTTTCCCATGTAGGTTTTAAAATTTATCTGCCATGTCTAGCACTACAACATCATAATCATTTAACTGATACGGCCCTACAATGTATGGGCGCGTCATATACGATATCGTTATACTCGTCACGTAAAAACACATTTTTCGGATTATGACGTACGTGAACGTACCCGTCATCCAATTCAGCCCTGACTTCTTTCGTACGGTTTCCGATTCGTGAACGGAGCCTTGGGGGGAGATATGTAACCAGTTAGCGACAACTTTCGGATCGCTATCGCACTTGTTGACGTAAAAATATCCATAACATACGTCAACAAAAGCGATACCGATCCGAAAATTGTCGCCAACTGGTTACAGAATCTCCCCCCTGGACTCGAATCGGAACGAGAAACTCGCCACGTAAAAATTCATATTTCTAATTATAACATTCGGTACACAAGACGAGCAGTACGTTCATGACTGTTATAATCCGAAATATGCATTTTTACGTGACGAGTTGCTCGTCCACGACGATTCGAACCCTGCTTTGTAAAATCGAAAGCGCGTTCGACGCTAAGGAGATTGCTCTGTGTACCTTATTGGACATCGAGGGCGGTTCTATAATACTGCCTATGGTTCTATCTCCGGGGCATAGGGTCAAAGAAGCATAGACCCTTCTACTGGCGTTGGTTGGATCCACGCTTTGCATCGCCAGCACGAAATTGGATTGTCCTTGGGCAACACTCAAAGTCATGTGCAGACTAGAAAACGTGACACAAAACCTGGTTTATACTGTCGCTGGCACGAATAGACTGCAGAACTATGATAGCTGTCCTAACAGGACACAACATGGGATTGCTCTCAGTGAAGTTTGCAGAAAATGCATGGGGAAGGGAACAAGGGAGACCCTAGAACACATCCTATACCATTATCCTGCTTATCAAAAACACAATTGGAATATCTCGGAGCTCCAGAGTTTAATAATCTTGAAGACATGAAAACACTTGGGCCTCAAGCACTGCTGAAATACTCAAAAAGCGTTGACATCCTAAATGATGTATACTTCGATCATACTTAACTGAACCTCGATCTCCATCTGGTATCCCTGGGGACCTATTGGTCTATTTGGGGCGGTCAGCCAGCCAGAATAACCTAACCTAACCTAACACAACACTCCAGTAAAGGTTATAATCACGAGTCGCTGTGGAGGAGTCCTTTCTCCGATGCGTCGTAGATCATGTTTGGTTGACGACCTCTTAATCCGACTGCATGAATATGGTGACGGTGCATATGATGTGGCAATTATAGTTACGGGTAAATTTGGCCGTTTTGTTTCAAGTACAGTCCTCTGGTTGCCAATGAGGGCCTCGAGGGCGACAAGGCCACATATCTAAAAATTACGATGTACATACACTGGCAATGAAAAATTAGTGCATTGTGTTTTTTGTTTAATATTTGCAATGTTTTTCAAGTTAAATTTTTTTTTTGTCAAAACCACATAAATCAAACTTTCACAGAACGTAGAAATATTCAACAAATCTAAAATCTAAATTTTTTGCTTTTTAATCAGAATTT
>NW_023458565.1:18069070-18101947 GCF_013731165.1 Rhagoletis pomonella
CATTTTCCTTTCTTACAGTTATCTATAAAAGCCGTTGCCAAATGTTATTCGCGTTTATATGCTATTTAATTGCGTAAAGTATTAGTTGGGATTTGGTAAAAAAAAAAACTGTAACTGGAAAATAAAAGGATAACGCTCGGCTTAGTGAAAATGAACTTTTCCACTGTGAGTTCAACTTAAAAAAATTTGTATACATATATAAAAAGAAAAGAAATCATATCACATGAAACGAAAAATAAACATGCATAAATATATTATACAGAATGATCAATGCAAAAAATTAAAAACATTAAGTGCAACACTGAAAAGACAATGAAAAGTTCCAAAAAAATTTTAAAAGGATTATTAAAAACAAATTTGTGTTAATATGTATAGAGAAATTCATAGAATCCAAATCAAAGTGTTAATTATACTTTATATGAACACAATATTCAATATACAAATGTGTGTATGTGGGTATGTACACTTATGATCAGGTAATTAAGCCAGCAACATTTTGATAAATTTTGGCTATTTTTCTTTCATTTATTTAATGTTTATTATTTTTCCATAAAAGTCTAGCTCATTATATAACAAACACCATATAAGTCCAGATTTAAAACTTTATGCAAAAATTATGAAAAATCTGCTAAGTTTCAGCTAAATTTTCAACTTTTTATTCAGACTTTTAAGAATTTTTTTGAGTATGCAATTTAATAACCCATTAAATTCTAGAGTAATAATGTGCAAGTCTTAAGTTGCCAAAAATCGCGTTGATTTTTAATAATTTTTTTTTTTGACTGTATTAAAAATTTTTTCCATACAAAATAAATTCGAAATTTTTTTTGTATGGAAAAAAATGCGTCATGAAGTCCAAAAAAAAAAATTATTAAAAATCAAACTGAATTTTTCAGCACCTTAAGACTTGCACATTATTACTCTAGAATTTAATCGCCTATTAAACTGCATACTCAAAAAAAAAAATCTTAATAAAAAGTTGAAAATTTAGCCGATAATTTGCAGATTTTTCATAATTTTTGCAAAAATTTTTAAATCTGGATTTATGTGGTGTTTGTTATATAATGAGCTAGACTTTAATGGGAAAATAATAAATATTAAAGAAACAAGAGAAAAATAGCCAAAATTGATCAAAATGTTGTTGGCTTAATTAGCTGATCACAAGTGTACATTGGACCACATCAGCAAAAAAAAAGCTCGTCGTATACCCCCGAGTATATGCAATTTATATTTTCTGAAAAAACTTAAGGGTTGCCTTCTTAAATTTTTCGCTATGCCTTCGGCATTTACAGTCGAATCTTAAGGTATGATATATCGTTGTCTCGAGAAGATTTGTTTTTTTTTTACAAAGTTCATTGACCTCAAGTACCGCGTTCTAGTACTTACCTACCAGATTCCAATTCCTACCATCCTAACGTTCTACCCTAATGGCAGTAAATTAAAACTGTCAAAAAATCATTAAACTTTTGCTAAGGAAATATTTCATAACCGGGTAGTAAAATAGCGAGTAATCTTTATCAGATAACAAGTCTTTACCGGGTACCCGTGTACTTTACGGGTAATCGAATATTTTACTACCCGGTCAGATTGCCTGAATACGCGGTCGTTACCAGCCTACCCGGGTAGTAATAAATCGGGTATCCGGGTAATAAAATACCTATGTATTTACACGTAAACTACCTCGTTACCCTGGTAAAGATTACCATTGTGCGGGTCCTCGAGTATTTTATTATCGGAGTAGACTGGTAATGACCGGGTACCCGGCGCAAGTTTTCGGGCCACTACATAAAAAATGTGTAAGAAATTTTAAATAGAAAAAAAACATATATTACAGGTTGCCACTCGTTTAAAAACGAAAATATTTTAATGAAATAGTTGACAATATTGTTATCAGAAAAAAATATTTTGCACACCTTTGAATCAAAAGATATTTTGGCATAGTTGCCACAAATAAAAAATTTAAAAAGTGTTAAACATTAATATCACATGAAAAATTAGTTTAGAAAAATAGAAGCAGCACACACCTATTTATATAAGTTATCAAACAAATTTAAATCCTGGATGATCCCACAACAAACCGCCAAAAAGCTATGACAGTTTTCGAAAAAATCTAAAAAATTTAAGCTTACATCTAAACATGAGCGCGATTTGTTTTTTTACTAACGGTACAATGAATACACTTGCAACAGCAATCTGAGCATCTACCACACGCTCATCCAGTTAAACTTAGGTTAGGTTAGGTTGAGGTGGCTGCCAGGCTTAAATGTCGCCTGCAAACTTAGGCCCAGTCAGGGGCCCATTGTAATAACACTTGGATTCAAAGCATCTACTCCATAAAGTCTATGAACCTGTAAAGGTTCGTTATATCGTTACTTTGGAAATTTATGCAAAATTGCAAACCTTTGTCAATAATACGTACACTCGAAATTCGGGTAAGGATAAATTTTCATTAGTTCCAAAAAAAAAGACAAAATTTATCATTTTATCAATTGGAGTTACCTTCTTCGTAATTACTCAAGTAGTCTCAATTCAACACTATTAAAAAAAAAACACAAATACATATACATACGGTTTGCGCACAATGAAATTAGTGCACAAAACAACCCAGGAGCGAAAATGGTCACCGGTGACATCGTTACTAATGAGGATTCAGTGACAATGTCATGCAGGTGTACTCCTATAAAAGCCTTATAACCAGTGTTGCCGTTTTAGCCCTTTGGTGGCTAGATTTAGCTACCACATACTTTTTTTGGCCACATAAATTTAAAATTGCCCCTAGCCCTTTTTTTAGCCCTTTGGAGAATTTATTCATACTTGGCATGAAAAAGTTGTATATGCTTAATTTGATCTCATATTTTTTTCATCTATGTAAGAGATGAATTTTTAAACTAAGAAAGACATATATATACATATATGTATTGTATGTTCCTTACGTTTTTATACTACTATAGTTTAAAATAGATAAGTTTACGGCTGTCAATATTCTTTATTTGTTAAATGGCCCATCAAGTCGATTGACCGTGTATGTTCTTGTGGTGTGATTGTACCAGCTGCTGGTGCAAAACTATTTGAAAATTGTATAGTTGTACCAGCATGCTGGTGTCGTGGGTGGTGAAATTAGCTAAATTTTCTAAGTAAAAAGTATTTTGGCGGAAATTTCTTGCCTTATATGGGCCAAACCCGTGTTTGTGGAAGATTAAGTTCACGATATTGCAGTTGTGAATTTCAAAAAAAAACAATGTTTAACAAAATGATAGAAAAATTACGAAATTTCGGGTATAATCATTTCATCTTTCCTCGACCTCATTTGTAAAGAAATAAATATTGTACCAGCATGCTGGTAAGTTATATGCTTCGAGCCTGATGGTACAATCACTTGATGGAGCCAGCAAGCTGGTGTCGTATGTTTCCCCTTTTATACAAAAAGGTTTTAGGTTGGATAAAATATTAGCTTTTTTTTTCCAGAATTCATTGTTTACCTATTATACCATACCATTAGTTATCGAAAATGTTTGCGTGTATACTTATATATTTGTATATGTAAGTAGAAAATTTAGCTACCATTTTTAGCCACAACGACTTTTTTTAGCTCTTTTTTAGCCCTTTTTTTAACGGAATTTGGCTACCGCTAAAAATGATTCGCGGCAACAATGCTTATAACAGACCATGTCTTGCAGCGGTCACTTATAAAAAGCCCAGCAGGAGACTGTCGCTTGAATATCATCAATGATCACTGCATTACAAAGTCATATAGAGGCATGAACGACCAAATTACCAAAGTCATGAACGACTTCCATATAAATGGAGCCCAAAGTCATTTAAGACGTAACATGGCCTTACAAGACACTTAAGTGACTAATGCATGACATTCGCAACGGGGAATACCAACTACTTAAAAAGCACTGGATGACTTAAAAAGAAAAATACATTTTATTAATAGAAATCCAATTCATGTTTACATTTATTGTAAATAAATTGGTCATTCGTGGTTTTTTATAAACAATTTCACTTTTTCCTCAAATTAGGCTTTTATGGACTATTCATATTTGTTTTGTTTTTTTTTTTTGGGGAAAAAATCACTTTTTTTTTTAATTTTTAGTTGTTTTAGCACCTGTTCTGTGCCCCTCAAAACTCTTTCTACCAGAGACCAATACCGTTCAATAGGCCCAGATATTGCCTGCCATACAAAAAATTTCGTAGGAAACTTTGTCTTTTTTAATAGCCCGAACACAATGAAAACGACGAGCTACAAACCATAGCTGTCAAATTATTTTAACACGTACTCTTATGCAGATAATTATTTTGGCGACGACCGGGCTACGCGACGGCTGTGGTTGTGGCCAGATTAAATCTATTTCTATTTTTCAGGCGACAGATAAGGTTCTTCCTCTTCTTTTATGTCAAACTCATACAAATTCATGATGTCGCTGCCGCGTTCAAAGAAATCATGTCGCCATCGACAAAGCGCTTAGATAATAAAGATGACAAATTGGAAGCTGTGGTCGGTAGCTCGTCGTTTTCAATATGTTCAGAACTTAAGTTTTGTACTCCTTTTGGACATTGTCTTTACGGTTTGCGTCATAAAAATAGCCATCGGGAAGCTGCGAAAAGTCGCCAATTACATATGCATGCCTTATCGACCATAATGAGCCCTTTCTCCTTTTTAACTTTTCCATCGAAAGCCTGAGTGCATTGTACTTTTCCCGGTACTTTTCTTCTCGATATACTTTAATTTTTCTTAAAAAGCGCTCCAATATTCTTGGCTCCATTCGGGGTTGTGAAACCTTTTGCTGTGCCAGTTCTTTTTTTACCTATTAAAAGACGTTATAGTGTAACTCACACAATTTTCAAAAGTGACACAACTCAAAATTTAGCAATTTTGAAATTATGCACTAAAACTGTATTCAGAGTCTTTATTTACCTTTTAGAAAAAGCTGGAGTAAATTTTTGTTATAATTTGTTAAAAAAAACCTAAGGTAAAGCCCATATGATTAGCATGTGCTAAGAAATAGTTTTTCGCATTTTCTGGCGAACGTGTAATTTTGAGTTGTGTCACTTTTGTTGTGTTGTTTCATTAGCTGCGAGTAGCGTTGATTGCCAAAAATTTTTATTAGACATATGTTAGTGTTTGGCCGAGCTTCTCCTCCGCTTTGTGGCGTGCACCTTGATGTTGTCACACAAAGGGGAGAGACCTACAGTTTTACGCCGACTCTGAACGGCGATTGTAATTTTATGAGAAGCTGTGCTCGAATCGTCACATACGATATCGTATTACTCGTCACGTAAAAACATATTTTGCGGACTATCATCTACGTGAACGTACGCGTTCGCGTACGGGGAAATTGAGAGAGCAAAGAGACATTTCATTTTGAGGGGAAGCTGCTGGTTTCTGCTGGAAAAATTTTTGCCAACAGGAAAACAGCTGATCAAAAACAGCTGGTTGCCATTTACGCAAATCACAAAATTGAATTTGATGGTTTGGAAGTTAAAAATTACAAAATGCGGCTAATTAAACTTGTAAGAAAAAAGAAGTTATTTGTTTAATCAATAAACTGTGTCAGTATAACACTTTGTGGTGACTTTTCGTACGTTTTAAATTTTACACTTTTGAATGTAAATAAAAATTATATCAGCTGTTCGTCTAACTTGCAAGTTTCTGCAAATTTTCTGTTCGCGTACTATTTTGGATATTTTTCTCTTGTGAGAGAACACATGACATTTCGCCGGAATTTGTCAGTTGAATGTTTTTTTTACTGGAGATTTTAAACGAACGCACCCTTTATCCCATTCAGTTTATACGACTGACGTATCACGTAATTTTCTTTCGTATGGTTTTCGATCCGTGAACGGGTGTAACGATTCGAGCCCGGTTTTTCATGGCAGAAATACACCCGGAGGTTTGCCATTGCCTACCGCTATTAGAAAAAAACCTTTTTCTGTTTTTAATTTTTTGATGTTGGGTTGAATCGGGCGTGAACGAAGGCCCTGCAGAGTGGTAGCACGCACTGTTAACCACTACACCACAGCGGCTCTTTAAATAATCGCGAAAATTTAAACAGATATCGACAAGTTAGTTCAGAGCACTTGCACGAACTGAAAGTGTTTTTAATTAAAAATTAAAATTTCTATAGAAAAAATCACATAAAAATATAAAAACTTAAACAAGTTAAAATAAAACCAAAAGATTAAAAAAGGTTGGATATTAGTAAAACTAAAAAAAAAACATCCTGTGAAACTTTGCAGACATGTATCTCTTTGCTTTTAAGTAGACCCGCTGGGTGGAGCTGGATACCTAACAAAAGTGTGGGTGCATTCCAAAACGGCAAAATACAAAGCATCAGTATCTTTTATTACCGAACCGCACTAGAAGAAAAAATCAAACTTGCGCAACCTAGGCGAAAACTAGCATCTAACTGTGGTTGCGCACATTTGGCATTACAAGCTACCAAGGTTTAGAAATAAAAGAGACTCATGCTTTGTATTTTGACGTTTTGGAAAGCAGCCTGTGTTTATTATCTTATAGTTGATTTCCACCAAGCCTTAACTGCAGTTCATGCCTATTGGGGAAAAGGAGATTACAACTCGAAGGGTGTAATTCCTCCTATTAAGTGCAAGCAAACGAAAGGAAAAAAGCAAAAATTAAATTAAAAAAAAATACACCTCGCCGATCATTCCACGTTAATATTCTTGGAACTTACGTGAGCTCTTAACTGTAGTTAAGCCTTTGGTGGAAATAGTATATTAAAATCACATTTTACTCCTTTTTTTTCTTTTCTAAAAATATTGCTTTTCTTTTTATTAAAACAAGTAATTTTTAATAGTACCGTTAATTTCATGACCAAATGATCGGATGTAAACCAAGTGACCACCCTTGAGGTAACACCTTTCCGATAGAAAAAGAATTATCGAAATCGGTTGACGTGGTCCACAGTTATGCGGTAACGTACATAAAAAAAATATTCCCTTTACACTTCTCAGGGAGTCTGTTTTTCATTATAGTGCCAAACAATAAACATTCGTTGAAACGCGTAGGACTGTATCGGAGATACAGCCGCCAAATTTGAACGTAGAATATGTGGTATGGTTAAGAGCATATCCAAGTCAAAAATGAAAGCACAAACTTAGAAAAAATATCGATAACAAAAGCGATAATATCGATAAAAACATCGATGAAACAATAGATGAAAATATCGATATGAAATCGACAATATCGATAGCAAAATCGATAACAAAATCTATCAAAAATCGATAACAAAAGCGATAAAAATATCGGTTACAAAACCGATAAAAATATTGACAAATTCGATAAAAAATTACAACAAATTGGATAAATATATCGATAGCAAAATCGTTAACACAATCAATAAAAATATCGATAACAAAACCGATAAAAATATCGATAACAAAACTTATAAAAATATCGATAACAAAATCAATATAAATATCGATAAAAAGCCCGAAAATTTCTAAAATCCCGAAATAGTTCCCAGATTGAGCCTCTGTGCCTCTATTTGTATCTTTTTTCTAAAACTACCTTTATTTTAATCTTTCTTCCTCTATCTTCATCTAAAATTTTATCAGTATCCTCATCCTCATCCTCATCTTTTTCTTTATATTTATCTTTGTTTTTATTTTTATGTTTATCATATTCTTCTTTTTTTTTAACTTTTTTGTGTAAATTTACCTTGGTCTTCATGTTTGCCTTTATCTGTACGCAACTTTGTTTTTGTTTTTATTTTTACCTTTGTCTTGTATCCTTTTCTATATCTATGTACTCATCTTTACTTTATTCTTGGATTGGTCTTTTTCTAAGTGTTGTTTCACTTCAAAAAGTTTTCGCATATTATGCATACATATGTTCATACCTATATGTATGTATGTACGTATAGTATAATATGTACATAGATTACTAAAAAATAGAAACAGATCCACATTAACTGCAATCAACATATGTACGAATGTATGTATTTACATATGTACATACGCGCGATTAGGTTATAAATATTGCGCCATCTGTTTACCAAAAGCCGAAATATGTATTAACGCACACATACATACTTTTTGTCTCCTTCCCTCATTTATGCCCATATGTTTGAATTAAATAAACATACTTAGAACAACCAATACTTCCCATATACCAAACGAAAGGAAAACTCTTGAATTTTTAATTAAAGAAAACAAAAATCAAAATCATTCGAGCGGTTTTCGAGCATTTTGGTAATAAAAAAATTTTGCAAAATTTTGATTTTTATGTGGAAACTCTGTACACGACAATATTTCTATCGCTCCAAAGAATCTATATCCCGAAAATGAAAGTTATATCTGCAAATCATAAGCTGCTGGAGCACTTTAAAGGCTCAAAATAGACCCTAAAATAGGGCAATATTTACCGTTATTTTTACGACAGAAACCGAATTGGTTATTTACAAACATAAATCTGTCGATAGGTGTGAAATTTTATCCTTGAAACGCCACACTTTTCTTTGAAATCACTTTATTAGTTCTCGTGCAATAAGCGTTTTCGTGAAGCTCTAAAACTTACAACTACAACATTTCAGCATAGCCTCCATATCGAAACGTAAGACGTATTCTACGTCACAAAATATTCTCACGAATTGAAAACCTCCTCCTTTTTTTGAAGTCGGTTAAAAAACGATATCCATATGTTTTCGAATTTTTAGAGTGTATTAATATTTTAACTAATGCCTTTCCAACGGCAGTAGAGCGCGCACTTCCAAATGAAAATTTTGGACATCGCTGAACTATATCTGGATACCTAAATCTGGAATAACGTACAAAAAAAAACAGGTTGTATAGCAATAATATTGTGCGGTTGCTGAACACCCAACAAACACCAAAAAAATATTTCTCCAAACTTGGAGAAATTCATAGTTCTCAAGTTGATATCCAACACCATATTCTCCAACTCATCTCTAACCGACGCGCGGATACGTAAAAAGTGATAGAGAAACGAATTTGTAATTATCAAGTGAAAAACTAAAGCTATATAAAGAGGAAAATTACCAACAAAAAGTAAATAATCTTCAAAGTATCCTAAAGTAATCTTAAAAAAAAAAAACAAAAAAAATAAAACACGAAGTGAATCAAATGGCAGAATTACTGTCGGAGTGTAGACTATGAAGTGAATTATTGTAATACGATATTGATTAACTACATAATACAAAAGGAGTAATAAACTAAAAAAAAATTATATTTAAATTCATCTACATATGTAAGTCGTTTCAATCAAAAAAGTATAATTTATTTTACTATTTCAATTTCAGTATTTCAATGATATGTTTGAGACCAATTGGAGAATCACATTGGAGTTTAAGTTGAGAACAAGCAGTTTCTCAACTTGAGAAACAGTCCTATTTTCATACAAAGAAAAATTGTTTCTGGAGAACGCTATGATCCTCCACTTGAGGTGCTGTTGAGAAACAACGTTGGAGATTTGCGAAATACCTTACTTCTCAACTTAACCTCAAGTGGAGCTCAAACCCAAATATTTGTTGGGCATGGACGTTTTTACTCGGTATCTTGAGTGTCCCAAGTTAAAATTCGGTTATTTATAGATCAATCGTTATTTACCTTTTCGAGTTGCATTTCTCGGCAAATCCCTCATGGCCGTGTTATCCGGTTGTAAGCAATCTCACATACACATACAAAATCGTTTAAGAATCTCTACCAACTTAAAAAATCCCCATCGCAAAATTAAGTCAACAATTTCCTTCTATTAATCAATATGAAAATTTTATTACGATATTCATGGTTTCCAAGAAATACGAATCATAATATGGATGTACCTATGCGCAACATACATTCCTTAATCCAAATGGAGTAATCATAACATTCTTTAGAGATAGGTAATCAGTTACCAAAGTGATTTTGCTTTATTAGTTTAGGCCGTTGAGTGACTGCCATCTTCCGAGTCTTGCATCCAGAGTTTTATCCGAGCGTTGCGTTTCATCCGAGAACTAATTTTTTTATTTAGATAATTTTCAAAACGCTTCCAAAGTCCTTTTTTGCGAAACAAAATTTCCTTTTATTTCTACTTAATTAAGAAAAATGCCAAATACATCAAATATTCATACTTACTTAAAACATTCATGGGAACTTTTTTAAAGATACTCATCCGACATTTCTTATAATTTTTTTTAGTAAATGGATGTTATTTACAGTGTTATTGGTAATATTCAGAGCACTAAATAAAGTAAAACAAAAAAATTTTTTTTTTAAGGGGTGTTCACTTATAGTTGGTAGGTATTATCGAAAATTATTATCCGATATTTTTTGCCACATACTGTTTGCATTGAATACCAACAGCAGAAAAATACTCGAAATAAGCTATAGCTTGTTGTTATTGTAGCGACTTACTTAGCCCTGCATAGAATGCGAAGGCCAGTGTAGTCCTTGTCGTCCAGTTCAACTAACGGTAGAGATCAAGAAGCGATAAAAGGGCGGTGATGTAACTATTTACCTTCGATCAGAAGTCGCTAATTCCGTTGCCACACGCCAATAACGAATAATCGTCCGGAAAAATTAGAGAAATTTCCTCTAGTGTCTGGAAGGTTTTCGACAGAAATATCAATAGCTTCTAGTAGTTTTTAAAGTTTTCGATAAATCCAACGGTATAGATATATTTTTAAGGTTTAAGTTATTATTTGAAGGGTTTCAATTAATCGAATGTGTTACAGACATATTTTTAGAATTACAAAATGAATAACAAAAGTGAATATTACCTTCAGTTCCATATCCATTACCTCCACTTCATAACCAGAATAATAAAATTGGGTTTAGTTTTAATAAAAATTATATGCGAATTTATGTGGCGGTCATTTATTTCTTTTTGCATATTTAACAAGAAAAAAAACCTCGAATGAATTTTTATAATGCGCTTAGCCTAAGGCTAAAAACATAGTGGAGCGGCGAACAAAGAGCATCGAGCAAAGCGTCGATTACAAACGTATGTACAGTGGCGGTCAAAAATGGATGAATGGTGTTACGTTTTCAATATTTAGATACTATGTTTTTCAAGCTAAATTATTTTTTGATATTTTTTATAAAAATATGGTTCATGCTTTAACAAAAATTATATAAATCTTCTTCTTATTTGGCGCTGTAACCGCCTAAGTGATTTTGGCCGAGTTCAACAAAGCACGCCAGTCGTTTATATAAATCACACTTTCAAATTTTGTGCAGAACTTAGAAAAATTCCACAAATTTTCATCTAAATTTCGAGTTTTTTAACCAGAATTTTTAGAAATATTTTGGGTCTGCAGTTAACAAGCTTAAAAAATTCTAGTTAACTAAGTGCAAGTTTTGAGTGGCTAAAAAATCGCATTGATTTTTAATATTTTCTTTTTTTGTTGACGTCGTTTTTTCTTTTTTTTTGATATATAAACATGAATTTCTTGTGGAAGAATATGCGCATGACCGTTTGCGAAAAAAATAAAAAAAGCCAACGCCAGTTTTACTAAATTTTGCTATTTATACAAAAAAAAAAAAAACGCAAAAGCCGTCAGCAAAGAGAAATTATTAAAATCAATGCGATTTTATAGCCGCTCAACTCATTATAATAGAATTTTATAAGTTTGTTAACCGCATACCCAAAAAATTTCTAAAAATTCTGGTTAAAAAGCTCGAAAGTTAGATAATATTTTTTGGAATTTTTTAAGTTCTGTATAAAGTGAGAAAGCGCGATTTATGTAGTTTTTGTTAAAGCATGAACCATATTTTTATAAAAAAATCTTAAAAAAATTATAGCTTGAAAAACATTGTAAATATTAAAAACTATTCTATTTTATATTACATATTTTATTAATAATTAATTTCAAATTTTTGAGTTCAATTTTATAAAAAAGTCTACAGCTGCCATAATATTAAAAAAGTTAAGTGAATTTCCGCATTACAGCCGTCTGTCAGCGTACAATTTTGATCGCATCAACTGAGCTGTTAATCTGTATTAACGTTGCCGTCTGTCTATGCTATCAGAGTAAAACTCCACAATACGATTTTCACGTGTTCTGACTTTCGGCACTTGGTCTGGGGTTCTACTCCAAATGCGTTTAGCGTCATTAAGGTTTTCAGTGCTATATTCAGACATAATATCACAATATAGTAGTAGATAATACGACTACTATTCGATTATTGATTGTTCATCGTATTTTCTATGTCGTTTTCTCGTTCAATAAGTGAGTTTTTTTTTTAGTCGCACACCCTTTTAACGACTAAAAACTGTTCACAGTCGCTTATTGAACGGGACGTCGACATTCACAATGCCATGGAAAGGCGATAATCGAATAATAGTCGTTTATCTCTTACTAGTCGACTCTCGCAATACGGGTGTATGTATTTCTATGTATGTATGTTGCCGAGAACGCCGAAAACCACAATGCCTGAAAAACTGGGTGTGCAGTTCTCGCCTTATATCCGCGCACAGCGTCGCACCTTGGGAAATAAGGTCCTCCAGCCACCCGACGCTAGAACTTGGGGCGCGAATAAAGAAATCTTCTTCGCGACTTGCCAAACCGATCCCCAGAATGGCGTTGAAATACGTTGCGCCAGTGTAGGAGTCGTCTACACAGTTAGAGAACGTTGACAGCTTATGGCTACAGGCTGTACCTTATACCAATTCTGGAGGCAATGCTTTCGATGCCACCGCGGCAACCATCCCAACGCTGAAGAGAAACTGTTTATTATTGAGGACTTTGACCCCTCATGCATATGGCGTTTAGTACTGTGTGGTGGTAAACAATACTCGGAATCCACGCTGATCTATTGCCGGATACGGGATGGAAGTAAAACGCCCAAAACTGTATTTACAACTGGGGAAAGGCGTTATCGATTCCACTTGGTTGGCTGCTTTCAAAAGCGGTACCACCACACCTACTATTTTTGGAATTTTAGGCATGACTTGCCTCTTTAAATTCCGATGTTCCCATGTGTCTTTACATTGGCATGCTTAGTCCGTCAGGGCCAATGGCTTTAGATCATAATATTTTCGCATTCCAAGTGTCGCGCTGTCTTTCACCGACTATCTGCAGCAATTTGGAAAGTCTCCGTTTAGCCTTGTCCGTCTAAGAGAGCAGTATGCATTGCAGGCTCGCGCACCTCCTCATATCCGATGTAGTATAAGCACCGAATGCTTTGGACGTCTGTTTTAATCGGGGAATATTACTGAATCTATTGTGTTCCGATTTTTCGTGAAATCTACGAAAATGGTATTACTGAATTCGAATAGATACGGAGGTGGCATGCATATTCTTTGGATTGCGTGGTAGCCCCGAATAAATATAGCAGCGTCGTTCACGCGAAAGTCGGGTCTAAGTAACTGGCAACGCCCAAATTTCTATCTGGCCAAGGACTGCCGCTTCAGCATGACTCCCCAAAAAATCTTTGGGAAATTTGTATGCTGTTACAACAACCAAAACAGACCGCTTCCGTCTAATAATCATGCCTACTACGGTAACCGGCGGATGCCATCCGCACGGATCTTATCCGAATTGCGCTGTTATAACAAGCAAGCGTGGAGGATTAGATTCGTGCGAATGACATTCGTAGAATACATGCCTATTCTGGTACGAAGAATGACATTCGCTCGAAACGAATCCTTCACACTCCCTTATTATGACATTACAAATCGGACTAGATCCGTGCGGATGGCATCCATCGCATAACGTAGTAGGCATGAGTGTGTATGCTATGGTGGCCACCACTGGGCAGCAGAGGAAAATGATGAGAAGAATGTGTAAATTTTTGTTTACATTTAACGACAGGACATCCCACGTCTTTGATCCATAGAAGTGTCTAGATAGTTCAACAGCAACGAATGCCCAAATACAATTCTTCCAACCTCCTATAATAGTTGCGTTCCAAATGCTTCACGATATTCACGATATTCACGATTTGCAGGAATGGCTGTTTTCTCCATTAATAAACCTTATGGAAGGTGGTCACCTGGAACGGCTTCCTGTAAAAACCTGCAAATCGTGAAGCTTCTGGACCGCAACTAATTTCTTGCTAAAATTACATCCACATCCACTAAGTATCTAATTTTGGAAATATTTACATACATTATTTTCTTACATCTGAGAAATATTTTATTTCCCATAAAATAATGCCTTTTTCGCGAGAATTATGTTTCTTATGCGATGGTTAAGGTAAGCTAGTTTTCAACTTAACTAAATCTTAATTGGGCCGCTACGCGGTAAATATATATTCCAATGAATTTGTTTTCAGAACATCTTTTTATGGTTTCAATAGTCCTAGTAAAGGGTATTACTACCGAACTAGTAGCTACTGCATTATACCAGTACTTTAATTAAACTTACCGTGTCATATTTCCTGTATTCGCTCAAACGTTTTAATTACCATTTTCCCTTTTTCGTTTCAGATATATTTATCCATAATTATGATCGTACTCACACTTGTCGACGCATCAACACTAACTGGAATACGTAATCGTAGTTCCAATGGCGAAATATCAGACAGATTTGGTGCAAAGATGGCTGATCCAAAGTCAACAGGCCAGACTAAACGAGACACAAGCCTTAGCTATGCAGCGACGAATATAGATTCCAAGGAGGGAACGCGTGTTAAAACAATTACCGTAATTAAAAATCACAGTGGGAAAAGTAGTGGCAAATTAGCAATTAATCCTGAGTTGCATAAAAATGAAGAATGGGCTAATGCGTTTCGAGATAATTTTGATACCTACGGCGGTATACCCGACGTACCAGATATAGATGATCTATTTGATTTTGTGAAAAAGAAAACTAAAAATGATGAACAAAATAAAAAAGAAGTGGCCAACAAGCCAAAGCCCAAAGATGAGGGCAAAAAAGAGCCGGTAAAGCCCGTTGAAGAGTCCTCGGAAATTGAGACCACTACACAACCCGTACAAAAGATAAAAGGCGATGCTGAATTAGTGCCAGCGTTGAGGAAGAATCAAACAAGCGCTCGATCGCAGTCGCTGGGCATGGATAAAGCGCGAACACTAGAGCTATTAGATAATTCAAATTACACTTCCTCAGAAGAAACTAAAGATCTATTTTTTGAGAAATATATAGTAAAAGAGGTTCCCAAGGGCTATGATTATCCCAAACCTTGTCCCAAAGGTGGCAAAAGAGTTGTTAGTATTACGAATCCATCCTCGGGACGTAAATATGATATACCAGTGGAAGAAGACTCACCAGAAATACCATACATTGCACCTTCTATAACTAAGAAAAATCAATTGCCAGGATCACAATCGCTACAGAATAATACGCAAAGTTTCACCTCTACTTTTGCGCGACCAAATTTTTCAGTCAACTCCATTTTGCCACCACTTCAACCGAATTCGGGAAATCAGCAAACGCAACCAGCACAGCAGCAAGGAGTTGGCTTCTACACAAGTCAGCGTCCATATATTGCGCCTAACTTACGAAACGGCTTAAATATTAATAGCGCATCGACGTTGCGGCCCTTATTTAGAAATGATATAACTACATATCGTGGAAATACGTTCTTGCTAGGCGCGAAGAGGGTGAATGCGGCACGTTCACGTGGACTAAAATATTAATTCAAAATAAAATATTATATCATTCTTAAACTGTTGTCAAAAAGATACATACTTTTAAATATGAGCTGAGTAATCAACAGATTTTCCCTATATCGGAAATGAGGTGGTATACGGAAATTATTTTTTAGACAATTACTATTTAGTAATATGTCGTCGTTTAAAGTACAAAACCGCGTATGTGAGGTTACATAAATTATTTTGTAGAGAGTAAAAGCACTTATATTTCAAAATCGTTCTCTCTTTTATAAAGCAATCACATTTCTGGCTAGTATATTTCAGGACGAATGGATAAGCCTTGAGCCAAGAGCTTCGGTGAGAAAATCAAAGTTTGGGCAAACAATGTCAGTTACGCGAATTCGCAGAACGACGATACGCGGTTTTGTACTTTAAACGACGATATGTAGATGTATAACAAGTATTTTTTAAGCCCAAAACAAAACCGACTTCAATTCTCATAAAACAAATTTAAGAGTACCGTTAATTTCTTCATGATCCAATGATCGGATCTAATAGGTCATAAGACCAACTTTTAAAATTAACAATTGAGTAATAAAGCAAAACAGTGCACATAGGAAAGTAGTCACCCAGTTACATTTGTCCAAAAGTAATACATGAACAAGTTAAATGAACGAATTTGTTCGCGCGCCGCACCGCGTAACCGTTTAGAAAAAAAAAATAATAATAATAAAATGACACTAGTTCACTTCTGAAACTGCTTTTTAATGTCGGAAGTAATGGGAATTATTGCGTATGGTGTTATTGCATGCACCTCACCCATGGTGGAATTATACCAGGTGAAGTAATATTAGAGTGAGAAGAAAGTTGTTGGTACTGCCTTATTTGAAAATTTGCCTATAAAATGTGACTATTTATAAGGCAGCCAAATGTCGGAAAATAAAGCGAGAAAGCTATTTTATTACTTTACCTGCATATTACGCCATTTATCCCACCTGCTTGTATCGAGTATACATTCAAATTTAGAAGTCTGAGAGTAGGTAAAATTTTACATATTTCTACATCACTATTTCGTATCCACACGTTCGCTTCGTTTTCGTAAACGAAATCCACAGTTCGGATATAGTGAAGAAGCAAGTGATGATAATGCAGAAATTTTAACTTAACATAAAACTCAAAACAATATTCTCTGTGTTATACATACATATGTATGCTGCGAACAGGAACGGCAACATTTGTTTTATTCCATGCCATGGCGGAATTACCTATACTAGGTGAAGTACATAATTAGACCGAGAAGAAAGATTTCGACACTGCCTTATTTGAAAAATTGTCTTTAAATTTTGACTATAAAGGCGCTGGCCCAATGCAGGCTTGCTTTGCGCGCCTTGCTGACTTCAATTTGCTTTGATTTACTTTGAAAACTTGCTTGGCCGAATGGTGGCTTCGAACGCTGTCAAAGTAACCAGCTGTCTGGTTGAAAAGTCAGTGTCTGTTCCCTTAACGTTAATAATTATTTCCTAGAAAACTCTAAAAAATGTATCAAAAACTTTCAGATTTATTTTCAAATTAATGCGAAATAATGTTTGTATTTAAAAGAAATGATAATAATGATACATACATATCTATATCTACAATTACTAAAAAAACTATAACTTAAAAAAGCGATTTACTTGAAGAAAAGAGCTATAAAAGTTTTTTCCTCTCGTGTAAAATTTGTAAATGTGGGCTTTGCAACAGTTTACTATAAGATAACGGATATGTTAAATATAAATATAGAAACAATGAATCATTTTTATTTAATTTCGAATTACCTGCATTTTCTGTGACTTTTTTAAATTAAGTAAGCAAATGTTTGTTTGAATTTATGTATTTTGAAAGGAACATACCTCCTTGTCAAAATCCTACAAAACGCTTTCAAATAAAACTTTTGCTTATTTCAAACTTTGAGGCGCTTAAAGCAAGTGAAGAAAAGCTGCCATTTGGCCAGCGTTTATACCAAGGCGTATTTAACAAGGTGGTGTTGGCCGTATATAAGTAAAAAATTACACTAACAAATTATACGCTGATGTCCATACTGTCATTGGTATGAGTTACAACAAACACATCATTTTGACGTAATGGCCTCCACGGCGAAAAACTCAGCTGTCGCCCCAACACCACCTTGTTTAATACACCTTGGTTTATACGTTTTAGTATATTCCAAAAAATATTTGACACTTCTCGCAGCGAAGCACGCAAAGCAAGCCTGCATTGGATCAGCACCTTAAGGCAGCCGAATGTCAGAAAGCGAGAAAGCTGTTTTATTACTTCACCTGTTTACTGCGCAGTGGTTCAAAGCAAACAGTTTAAGGTTATCCAGCAACGTTTAAAACATATTAAAAAGCATCCAGATATAATCCATACAAAAGTGCTATGTCCAATTTGCCGGGCAGTTATTAAAGACGACGCTTTCCCTATATTTTGTTGGACTTTTCATAACTAAAAATATTTTGTGAATATTACTTTCTTCATATGGATTATATCACATTTTTTGTTTAATTGTATTTTGGGAATAAACAAAGTTCTTTTTCCTTCTCATCAGTAAACTGTTTTTGTTACAAATAGTATAAATAAGCAATGGGAAATAAAGCAAAATTTTTTTTATTTCCAACCTTTGTTGGAAATACATCAAGACTCAGATTTTGGTATTATTTCCCATTTAAAAGTGAAATAAAGAACATTTTGCGTTATTGCCGTTTGTGTTATTAATGGAAAATGTTATGCATTACTATAAGATACGTATGTATGCGTGATGATTATTTAGTGCGGTTAGATTGTAAGCGAATAATAAATGAAGATACTGTGAATTAAAATTCCTGATTTCAAATACAGTGAACAATGCTGAAGGTCCCACGTTACCGAATATTGTTCAAAAGATATCTAAAGAGCAGCAAATGTATCAAGTTGAAGAAATAAGGACTGCGTTTGGGAAAAAATTGTCCATCACTAAATTCGAAAAATTTCATAAACTTATTTTAAAAATAATACTCATATTTTACTGATTATTTAATTATAATTTTTATTATATATTTAAACTATCTTTACAATATCTTTTGTGTGTTTATTGTTCCCATAGTTAGAAAACACATGCTCCATTTTCCACAGCTGTAGATAGCTTGCCAAACCGGGAATTTACGAGAAAATTTTGACCGCCTATTTCACTTAAACTTTTCTTCCGCATTCCCTTGCGAATTTGCAATGTAAACCTGGAAGCGAAGCGAATAGTCGGCTAATGATGCAGCAATCGAATTTTTAAAAGAAATGTTTTTTTCGGAACGTTGTTTTGTCTCTGTGCTGTTTATTTTTCTGGAACATTCTGAACTTTGAATTTTTGCAAAAAACTCTGAAGATTTCATCTTTTGCGACAGTTTTCTGCCCGAAATGTTGCAAAATGGTGCTGATTTTTAACCGACTTCCAAAAAAGTAGGAGGTTATCAGTTCGTCGGAATATTTTTTTATTTTTTATTTTTTTTAAGTTATGTAGATTACCGCATAACTTTGGACCACGTCAATTGATTTCGATAATTCTTTTTGCATCGGAAAGGTAGTGTCCCAGAGGTGGTCCCGTACTAATCCGGTTTGGATCCCATCATTTTTTTTTTATATGAGAATTGAAGTCGGTTTTTTTGCTCAAAATTACTTGTTTTTTTTTTGTCATGGTAATAAGCAAGTCCTCTTCAAAGTTCTTTAAACCTATTGATACAGTTTTTGGGCTTACTTTGCGTTGGCGAGTATTTTTTTTTTTTTTTGAATGTTCACTGACGGGGGTCTTAAACATTTTTCACAATCGTTTTTCGTACTTGCAATGCGCTTGCATTTAAAGGACCGTCTCAAGTAGGTTTTAAAATTTTTCCGCCACACAAAATTCTACACAAATTCTGCGCTGAAAAAATGTGTTTGAAGGGCTGATAAATTTTAGAACCGGATTTGATAAAATTGCGTAATAAAAAAAAAAAAAATTTGGATAAAATAAAATCGAAATTTTTTTCAAACGCAGCCCTTATGCATACATAACACTTTTTTACATGAATAACTTAAAATAAAGCATTTCGATTGGAGACTATTACAATTGCTCTTGCTTACATAAACTAATAATATTCAAACCTCTCTTTAAATAAGCAAGTCCATTTGGAATTGGTAACAATTACGCTCGTGAAAAAATCGATTTACACTTGAATTAAGAAAATCACGTACGGAGCGACGAGGTCAAACATCTTTTGTATCCATGCTTGCGATGTCGCGTTCAACTCGTTTAGTGAGGCAAATTTTTGTGCTTCCAGTTACGCTGATTTTGAATATTTTTTTTTGTTACGGCCTTTTTTTCTTCTTACCATATAAACGTGAGGTTCTTTAAAAAATCAATTTTTACCATATAAACGTGAATACTTTAAAAAATCAATATTTATAAAGGGAATTCTTGTTGTAATAAACTGCACAAGACCGTTTGCAAAGCAAAATTTCAAAAATCAACGCTAATTTTTATAAATTGCACTTATTATATGAAAAGAAAGAAACCCAAAAACGTCAGCAAAAAATATATTAAAACTCAACGCTATTTTATCGACGCTTAAAACTTGCGTTAGCTTTACTAGAATTTCATAAGCCATGATACGGCATGTTGAATTTTCTAAACTCTGGATTAAGTTTGATTGCTTGACTCACATGGTTTTGGTTAAAGCTTGAAACATAATTTAAAAAAAATAACACAAATTTTAGTCTGAAAAACATTCCAATTGAACAGCCGTGATGTTTTTTAGGGTATCGAAAAAAATTGAGATATGTACTCATAGTGAGTTGTTGTTGTTGTAGCAGCATACAACCTCCCCAAAGAGTTTTTGGGGAGTGCTGCTGGAGTGACAGTCCTTGGCCAAATATAAATCTGGGTCGTTCCGGTTACGTAGAGCCGACTGTCGTGGGAACGAAATAGTTTAAATTAACTAGTGTTTTTTTTTTTTACAACCCATTAACAATGCAAGGTTTTTATCAATCAGCTAACATTCGAGCGATTCAAAACGACTTTCCAAGACGAAGTAGTTCGTTCCAGTATTTTTCGAGCAAAAACCTGTGGAACTATCAAACCAAGGGAGAGTAACAGGAAAACGAATGCAGAACGTAAAACGAAATTTTTCATGCAAAAACGTCAGTCAGTTTGTTTACATGTCATTGGTACAACACTGATTTGGCTGAGGGATCAGTTAATTATTATTAAAAACCTATACAATTAAGAATTATTGCGTACATAGATATTTGTGACCTGGTCTACGGAAAGGGGGCTTAGGTGTCAAAAAATCAATTTTCACTTTTTGGTTGATTCGGATGGAAGATGAGATGCTTTTTCACGTGGTGAAAAGCAGAAAATCCTATCTTGCTGAGAAGAGTACTAAAAATGTAGAGAAAGAAGAGTAAAAACGAGTAAACGAAACGAGTTGCTTACTTTTAACAGCTTTTTCACAGAGAACTAGTTTTCGCACGTAAGCTCCCTTTTCGTAGACCAGGTCACATTTAAATATTTCGTTGTTTACTTCTGTTTTTTAACAAATGTAAGGTTTTTTGCTTTCACCGCGTTCGGTTTTTGTTTACCAATGCAACCGTGCTTATCGTGTAACATTTATCATGAACTTGCAGGAAGAAAACCCTCGGGCAAAATCCTGTAACTTCTGACTGGGAAGAGTTGCTCTCTCACTTTCTCAAAAGTGTTCCCAGTGCGAGAAATTCTTGCGTACAGGAACGACTTAATGTAATTTCATACTATTTATTTACTATGCCCTGGAGTATTGAAGCAGACTAAAGGTGGTATCGATTCTACAAATATAAAAATTACATATATTTTGTTTTTGCTTTTAGTGGGTTGCCAGTTGGTCTTAATTAGGAAAAACATCTCCCCTTTTTCAATTTTTCCGATTTCAAAAGAACGAAGGGCATCGGAGGAAGTCAACATATCGAGCCCTAACAGCGAACTCTGAACCAGCCCTGTTATGATATCACACTTTATTCTATGTAGTAGTTTACAAAGACACAAGTACACTTCCGCAATAACAAAAATTGTCATAGGTTGTCTTTTTTTTTTGATTTCGAATTAAAAAAACATTGCGCTCATATTGTACTATATATTCTACAACAAAAAATATAAAAATATGATTTCTAAACTTTGTGCAAATCTGATAAAAATCAATAGATTTTCATGAAAATTTTTGACTTTTTAAACAGGTTTTTTGGAGTATGCAGATTTGTAGCACTTTTATTTCTAGTAAAAAAAAAAATGCAAGTCTGAAGTTAGTCAAAAATCGCGCTGATTTTTTATAGGCGTGGCTTTGAACGACTCAGCTGTGTGTAGTCGAAAGGCGAGTCAACACGTACACAAATGACTCGCGAGTCAGACGCACCGTCTATGGCGCCTATGAGAGTATTTTTTTTTTGTTGAAGGTGTTTTGCATTTTTACCATAAAAAGTATTTTCGATTATTTTTTGTTCTATGCCAAAAATCAACGGTAACTCCTAGCTACTGCATACTTCCACTTTATTATAATACTAGCCAATGCCCGCTTGCTTCGCGGCGCCTAATAAGATCTTTTGCGTTGGCCAATACAAAAATAGCGTTTAAAAGTAAAAGCGGTCTGTAAAGTAAACATTTTTAGTTTAAATTGAAACGAATAAAGAGCAGAATCCTTCTCACACATAAGCCAAGAATAGTAGCGCTGTGATACGATATGGAATACTAATCCCTTTCGATGTCATGAGTTTTATTTCCACCTGTGGGATCTCTGCCAAGCATGCGTAATATTCTTCTATGATCTTGCAACTTCAACATTGGTCCGTAAACCATGTAAGCCAATAAAAGTCCTTATAAGGAAACTAAAGAGCACAGATGAGCGTTTTCAGTTATTGGAAGGGCAAGAATTCTCGCCCACAGGGTGCATGAGCAGAAAAATAGTAGTATATAAAAAAAGTCCCAAAAATTTGTTAAGTTGTTAATATCAATACTAAAATTTATCATAGTTATTTAGTACTTGGTATCATGAAAGTTGTTTTTAATCACTGGTGCACAACGATTTCTTATAAAGTCTACGAGGTGTTGACATCTTTCCTGTGGTATTGACTGACATGAGCGGAGAACCACAGCCATAGTTCGTGGTTAATTTTTGGTTTTACATCCCATACGGCTTTCAGCTGGCCACTCCATGACCTCAATTCTGTTGTCCCGAAACCACAATTTTGCCAGCTCACTTGTATGTTTCGGGTCGTTATCCTGTTGTAGTACCCATTTGAGTGGCATTTCCTCTTCGGCGAATGGAGGCATAACATCCTTCATTATTTTTACGTACTCATTATGGTCCATGATAGTTTTTATATCCAATATATTGGCCCCACACCATGATATGAGAGACATCCCCATACCATAATACTAGATCCTCTTTGCTTCAACATCTTTGCAGTTAACCTTAGAGGATATATCATGTTTGAGGGGTATCTTCCGAACCGCCGAGAGCCTTTACCATTGTATAAAAACAATTTTTTACTCATCCGTTAAAAAAAACTGCTCTACTTCCGAATAGGCCAATCCAGGTATTTTTTCGCATACATAATCTAGTCGCGTACTATGTTTTTTTTTTTTTCAAAAGCGGCACCTTTCGTGGACTTCTAGCATAAAGCTTGTGTTCTCGGTGCCGTCTCCTTACTGCATGAACAATACATGGTAACTTTAGGTTATCCAAAATTTCCATAGCTGACATCGTAGGACGAGTCTTCGAATATTTAATAATTTGTCGAATGGCAGTCGTTGATAGTTTCTGCTTACCACCCCTTTTTTAAGGTTTATTTTGATACGTTAACGCATTTAGAATCATGGTGGCTAAACACCCAATTTCTCAACTTTTTTTTAATTGTTTCCCATTTTTAATAAGGGTTTTAATAATATCACGTTTTGCGTGAGTGCAATGCAGACCTAGTCCCACTAAAAATTACAAAAATACGTTTTTGTTTATTCCGGTTAATGAAAAAAAACCAAGTCATTAAACTTACTTTTTACTCAAAAAAATTTAATATTTTCACTTGAAATTAAATTTTGTAACTTGATTTATTCTGCGCTACTATTTCACTGCTCGCCTAAAATGCAGTTCATACCAGAACCTACTTCTTAAAAAAATAAACCGTAGCTGTTAAACGGCTTGAAATTTGCACAAGGTTAAATCATACCCTGGAGATGATAATTGAAAATAAAATGGATAACAATATCGTGTAATATGCGAAATTAAGGGCACAATGTATTTCGGTAGTACGCACTACTATTTCAGTGATTTTAACTGTATATGTTTCGAATGAAAAAAAAAAAATCATCATGAAAGTAATAAACGTTTCGAATTTGCATTAAAAAAAAATCGGTTGATAAATAGGGCTTTTATCGGGTCCGTTTTTCGCAAATGCTTTTTTCATCATGCAGGTAGCTTAAACTTCAATTTGAACGAAATCGGTTCATAAATACGACTTTTATAAATAACTCGACTCCCGCGCCACCTAGCGGGTCTATTTTTGGTAAACGTATTATGATGGTAGCTTACATTTTGAATTTAAAAGAAATCGGTTTATAAATACGATTTTTATAAATAACTCGACCCCAGTGCCAGCTAATGGGTTTATTTTCCGCATACGTATTTCTCATCATGTAGGTAGCACATGTTTTGAATTTAAAAGAAATCGGTTCATAAATACGATTTTTATAAATAACTCGACCCCAGCGCCACCTACCGAGTTTTATGGTAGCCCATAATAGGACCATATATGCAAGGTATAACCTCTGAAAATTTGACTGAAATCTATCAAGTAGTTTTTGAGTTAACTCCGAACAACGAAAACGGCTATTATTTTATATATATAGATAAGTTATTAGGCTACAAATCTGCATACTAAAAAAAAAAAAATTAAAAAAAAACCCGACTAAAAAGTTGAAATGAAAGCATATTTTTATAATAAATAGCGGCAACAAATTTAAATAAGTTGTGGCATATATTGTGAAAAATTCCGTGCCAATACTTTTTGTAGTGTATCTCGTTACAAGCAATATAGGAGTATTACGTACATACATACCTTTTTTTTGGCGGTATACCGCATTTTCTTTTATATAAAAACAAATTCGATCATTCGTTTTAGGGAAGAAAATTCGAAACCCCTGTCGACCAAAAAAATCGAAGCTAATTTTGAACGACTTCGAACTTTCACTTAATTATTGTGAAATAAAAAATGTCTTAAAATTCTCTTTTTTTTTTTTAGAAATTTGTTGAATTTACGCCAACTTTGCACACAATTTTGTATTTTGAATTTTGATTTCGACTTTTTTGTATTACTGAATGAAGTACCGCTACGAGCAGTGAAATAGTAGTGCGTCCACGCAGCATATACTCCCTTCAGACTGTAAAAAATTTCAAATAATATTGCCCTTCGCAACTTTTTGTTGACGTGCGTAAAATATATATAGATTTTATACAAAATTGGTTTAATATGTAAATTAAATGGAGCAGTAAAAGGGTAGTTGCAATTAAAAATTATATTTAAAGACCAATGACGATTTTTTTTTTGAAGTTAACATAACGTTTTGCAATATATTGATGTACGTTTGCTGATCCAAGATGCTTTCAGTCTTGTGAATCGGACCTACACCTACAGTGACTCAAACAATTGATTTTTTTTTTTTTAATATTCGCAATGTTTTTCGAACTAATTTTTGTTTGTTATTTTCTCTAAAAATATCGTCTAAACTTTAACCAAAAACATCAGTTTCAATCTTATAAAAAATTTAGAAAAATTCGACAAATTCTGATCAAAGTTCAACATTTTAATCTTAAGAACAATTTTGGGTAGCATATAAAATAAAGTAGGATTAAAAAGCTTTATAAATTGACTTTTTCATACATTTTTCAATTTATAAACCCTTTGTAGAGCTACTTTATTTTTTATGAATAAGGCTATTACATTTATAGCCCAATTCTGTATCGGTGACAAAAATGATGTTACTGACAAACTTAAAATTTTTCATAGATTTTTCCGTAAAAAAAAACAACAGAATATGTAGTATGTATGTCAGCAAACTATTAAGCAATATACATAAAAAATGAGAAATCAACAAAAACCAATTTCAAAACTGAAAAGTAAAAAAAACAAGTAAGAAAGTCTAAGTTCGGGCGGAGCCGAACATTAAATACCCGGCGCAAGTATTAAATATATGTTTTTTTACCTTTCCGAAACCTTCCGCTAGATGGTAAGCCGGGGTGTATCAATTTTGAGTAAATTAGCGTCCTTCAATTTCGAAATATTGAAGTTTCAAGCATTTCTGAAATTTACCGTTATATGAGAAGCGGCCGTTAATTTAGCCCGATTTCAATAATTTTCAACGTTTTGCTTTTATGTGGCAAGCACAATAACCATACCGAGTTTGGTTCAAATTGCTAGAACGGTTAGCGAGATACATATATGTGATCATAAGTGGGCGGTGCCACGCCCATTTTCCAAAATTGTATCATAAACGTATTTCTTGGTAAAGAATTGTTGCAAGCATAAATTTTGAATAAATTAGCTTTAATCTTTCCTGATTTATCGAAGATTTTGTATTTCTCTGAATTACCGTTATATGAGATGTGGGCGTGGTTATTGCCCGATTTTAAAAAGTTTCGGCGATTTTTTATGCTGTACCAAGGCCAACAACTGTGCCAAGTTTGGAAGAAATTGGTGCAGCGGTTACCAAGATATACACATGTAACCATAACTGGGCGTGGCTACGCCCATTTTCCAAAAATTTATAATATTCTTATTTTTCGTCTAAAAATTATTGTAAGTGTCAATTTTGAGTGAATTATCTTCAGTAGTTACTAAAATATCGCAGTTTTCGGATTTCTGGAAATTACCGTTATATGGGAAGTGGGCGTCGTAACAGTCCGATTTCGCCCATTTTCAATACCAACCTACCTTGGATTAAGGGAAACCTACATACCAAATTTCGTTGATATCTCAATTTTTGCTCGAGTTATCGTGTACACGGACAGACGGACAGACGGACGGACAGACAGACATCGCTTAATCGATTTCTTTTTTCATCCTGATCATTTATGTATACATTTGTCTATATCTATCTCGTTTCGTTTTGGCTGTTACAAACAACCGTTATGTGAACAAAATTAATATACCCTTGTGCACAAGTGCGCTCGGGTATAAAAAATCTGTGACCAGGGGGCCAACTCTATGTAGTTCTATGAAACTGTGAAGTGAAAATGAAAAACTTAATGTCAGTGAAAATTAAATTTTGTATCGTTTCATTATATGTATCTATTTAAGCGATTCTCGAACAAAATGATTTTCCATTAACATCTAGCAAGTAATTATTTAGTAAATTATTGTGAGTTTAAGACATACTACGTTTATGCGACAGAAACATGAATTCATTTCATGCGAACTACTTTGCCGCTAACCAGCATAATTATTCATTCATCGGTCAATGTTTGGCCCTCTGAATGTACATACGTCTAAAACACTGGAAGCGATTTCGTTTCTAGTTTTTGGATCAGAAGACAGACATGTATGTAGATGGATGGACTTTTTTATGCTGGAACCTAGAACTGCCTAGTACCAGGCAAAATATTCCTTCCTTGCTCACCTTGACATTTAAATCACAGAGCACGATTTTAATGTCTTGACAAAGGCAGCGCTCGTATTTGCGATCCAAGCGCTCATAAGAGATCCTTGAGTGCCATCCGTCGGCAGCTTGGACGCAGGTGATTGTTGTTGTTGTTGTAGCATACAAGTTCCGCAAGGGGTTTTGGGGAGTGTTGCTGGAGTGACAGTCCTTGGCCAGATATAAATCTGGGTCGTTCCGGTTACGTAGACCCGACTGTCGTGGGACGCAGGTGATGGAGTGCTGCTAGACGTTCGTCTTTTAACAGTTCGCCGTGGTAGTCATCAAAAATACGGGGTTTCATTCGAGGCATTGTCGTACTTTTCAAAGGGAGGAGATTCTACTTGGCAGTATCTGATTACTGTTTCTTATCATCTGGCGGGGCAGTGCATGTGTACCTCGGCTGGCATTGTGACTTGCGAAGCGAGTACATTTTGACGAAGGGAACAGGTTAGCGAAGCGAGTGGTTTAGCGAAAACACTTAAAATTTGCTTTAACAGTATTCGCTTCGCAAGTCAAAATGCCTCAATTAATGGATATTAAAACATCGAGAAATAGGCATATAATCAAAAGCATTAAAAAAATTGTATGCCCGAGTTTCATTGCCATTAAATCACATTATAGATGTTCATAAATACGTAGGTATTTACTTATTATCTACCGAAGGCTGACGGAATATTTTGAAGAATACAATACCGTCCAACGCTTAGGACAAAAAATTGCTAAAATATGTTCATAAGTATATATCTATGCATGTATGCTGCTGATGTAAATTAGCTGTAAAAACTTGGCAAGTTTTGAAAGTAAAGTTTTCCCTTCGCAAAACGCGTGGAAAAGCGCGTACAATGGCACGCCTAACCGCATTTAAATTTCCTCTTTTAAAGTACATATTTCTTTGAAAATTATGTATTACTATTACTAGCATTCAAGGAAGAAAAGTAAAAAAATAGTAAAATCTTATTTATACATATAAAACACAACATAATTTTCCAGGAGAATCGGTCGGATAGCAGTCTATATGTAGCCCATATGGATCAATATCGATGCCAAAAGTTAAAATACGTAATTGCCAACGTCCAGCTATGTGTCCATTTATTGGTATCTAGAAAGTACGGCCATATCCGCAATCAACTTTTTCATTAAGAAAAGCAGCCACATTAACTTCAAAGGAGGCAATCTACGCCCGTGGAAAATATGCAGCTGCTGAATAGAAGAATCAATAAATTGTTCGTAACAAAACTTAAGCACAATCCCTTTTCCACACTGTTCATTTGTTATCCAGAAATGCTAGTTAATCACAAAGTAAATTCACAAAAATCGATAACGATATGCACAACTTTTTTAATCAATCGGGGCTCCGCTGGCACCAAAAACACCAACAACTAGCATGTATGTATACTTTTATCGACGCAGGCGTCAGTCGTGGCGCTCCGAAACGGCGGCGTCACATTTTTTCACTCATTACGAAACTTTTTAGAAATTTTTTGATCGAACTTTACTCACCACGAAAACCAAGAAAATTGAAAACAAACTACTCCAATGAAGCCACAATCAAATAAACGTCCTTTCTTGACTAAATTATCTTTATTAAATTTCCTAAAACTGCTTTAATTCTCCGTGAAAATTTGTCCGCAGCTTTGTCACCTAAATTTTTTCAGCAAATGACAGGTAGACACTTTCGTTAAGTGCAAAGGTTGCCAAACTTATCGTGAAATGTCCCAGGGTTGCAACGAAACTGATACAGACGCTGGCTGCATTTCTTTATTCATTCTGAACGTTTGGAATAAGCTTTTTTGTTTATTTATTCTTTAGAACGTTCCTGATGATATGTTGACGTATATTTCAAACGCATTCTGTTTATTCCGGCTGTGAAATGGGATTATCCGGAATGTATAAAGAAACGCAGCCGCTATGATTTGCTTTTGCAGACGAAAACAACGAATCAATTTTAGAAATAAAGTAAAGCCAAAAAGCGCACACTTTTTTTAATCATTTTAATAAATTTACAATCTTTCGTTTGTAAATAGAGCATAGAGAAGTGAGTTAACGAATTTATCTGAGCTGTGTGAACCAAGCCTAAAATATTTTATTTGACGAAACCATCTCCAGCGACATCTAGAGGTGAGAACTACTACCTTTTTCGTTTTGGCAATACTGCGAAATAATCATTTCGTATTTATTTTTCACAGAAATCGGTGGGTTTTTCTTTTAACATCTACGGAAAGTGGTTATTGAAGAAATTAAAGCAATCTAATTGAATCAAAATTAGTGAAAATAAGGTGAAATTATAATAAATCGCGCACAAAGTTGAAATAAAGCGAGCTTTTGATGTTAAACGATTAATTTCGCCACAAAAAGTGAAGTGAGTGCTTTTTCATCAAAAACACGAAAGGCAAAAAAGAAGAAAAAAAACGTCATCTCTTGCCAATAGAATTGCTGATGAATACGATTTCAGCTGGAGGAGAAACAAAATACACATAGCACTGATTTGGAAAATAAGGAAAGCCAATTGGCTTAACTTCGTTAATCGTACGCAATTAGGATATAAAATTTAAATTCAATTGGTATCACCAGAAAGCAATAAAGCAGCATATAGACACGACGCAGACGAACAAGGTTAGTGCGAATTGGAAAGTAGTAAAAAGAGCAAAAATGACTGTAATTTGTGAATCGTGTGGGTACTTAAATTATTTGTAATTATAGCAAAACAATACATATATCAGGTGTGATGTATACAATGACGGGTATTCGCTGGGTTTTCCTAATGCTGTACATATGCCTCGGGTCCGTGCACCCATCGTGGGACTGCATATGTATGTAGTCCACAATTTTTTATCAAATAATGCTAAATTGATATTGTTTTTGGTCTCAGCGAAATTGTTCATCTCTAAACATGCGTAGCTCACAAATTACTTGCGCACACAACGGAGTAGTAACTCGGGATTTGCACCAGTTTTACCTATGGTCACGAAACGACGTAGTACTGTATACACGTAGTATGTATATACAGGCGCATAACAGCTGGTGAAACGCTGAAGGCTTTTTTTGGATTGCTTTGCTAAGTATTTTCAACCAAGGGTAACGTTACCGGTCGCCGCTAACCTTTAAAAACTTACATATACTAGCAGACGGGCGGACTTTGTTCCGCCCAAAATTAATTTTTTATTTAAACATATGGTCCAATGATTTCATCAACAATTCACGTTCACGTTGGGTTTTGTGGTCGTCAAAAGGCATATCCTCCATTGCCATCTTAAATAACCAAGTGAAAGAGTTATGTCCGCGAAGAAGTTCTTGTGGCAAAAATGATCTGGTTCGATGGTGAATAGTCCATGAATCTGTATAGTGCGTTTGATGCCAATTGGGGGAGTATCATTAGTCCACAGAAATCCAATATACGTATATTTATTTCAGACGAAATACCTTAGATGTCTTACAGTTGTATTTGTAGTAGGGCTGTGCGATTAATTGATTATTCAAAATTTTAATTAATCATAAAGTAAATAACTCAATTATTCGATTAATCGGAAATTATGATTACTCAAAAGTACAGTTACTCGAGTAATCAAGATTTTGGTTATCCAAAAACAAAAATATTTGAGTAATTTGCTTTATGATTAATCAACATTATGAATAAAATGAGTAATCAACATTTCAAAGTACTCTTTACATACATACATATAAAGCAGTTGAAGTTCCTTGATACTTTGAAAAAAACGTATATGTTTTCAAAAATTAAAATGAAATACATACATAGTACATACATATCATGGTGGAATAATACAAGGTGTTGGATATTGACAGCGTTCTCGCTCTAATCCGCCATCTTGGCTCCCTTAGCTATATCGGTGTTTCCCTCTTGAAAAAACTACATTTTATCGCCTTTAAAAAAGTACTAAACTACCTCATTCCCTATTCCAAAACTGATTTGCAATCACTGAACAATTCTTTGACAGTTACTCTATTCTTATCGTTGGCAACTGAAAATTAAATTAGAAATTTCAACATTAATTCGGCAAAAAAACATCGGTTTAGAGTAGAGAGATTTGTAGTTATTTTGGTCGGTGCTTCCTTCCGCTGCAATTCCGTCTGTGGTTCACTGCCACTGGCCTTGCTTTTTCAACGATATAACTGTTTTCTTGGTAAGTTTAGATGGAAGATTTAAACAAGAACTACGTATTTAACTATGCATCTATTCCCCAGTGATTTTTGCTGCTGCAATCCCGTCTGTGGTTCACTGCCACTGGCCCTGCTTTTCCAACGATATAACTGTTTTTTTGGTAACTTCTACCGCTAAGACTTTGTTGCTTTTTCCCTTTTCCCTAAAAACATAATAGTGCTACAAAGCTCAATAACAATATGGAAACAAATGTTAATAAGCCACAATAATATTGACAATAAATAAGATTTCACTACGATTGAATTTTCTATTAGTAACAGGGTAGTTATAGTGAATGTTTTATTCGATAACTAAAACTATATTTGATGTTTGTAGCGATAAAAATATGCCTAAATCAGCCAAATACCCTATGTGGGTCGGCTGAATCAGTAAAACGTGACAGTAGTTGACTTTTGAGGTTAATATATCGGTCTTGAGTTGGTAAGGTTTTTAAAACATCCGCAGCTTCCTTTAAAGCATCGCTGCTAATTGCTGACATAAGATGTGGTCTTGTACGACTGAAAGGTGGCCTCAATTTGTAGAAACCATTTGTCTGGCATCTCAGTTCAGAACGGTCGGAGCTTGCATTGCGATGCAAGCTCCACATCTTTAGTTGGCATTTTGTTCGATGAAATATTCTCCCCATCCGTCGATGCGCCCTTTTGTCGATTCCGTCATGTAACGACTCGGGGTCACCACTAATTTTTTGGTTTTGGAAGTTTGACTATAATTATAGGACATTGTGTTTAATAAACTAAATTACCATTTATTGCATAAGTACTACGTTATATATACTACTTTCGCGAATTTAGCTTATCATAATATACCGTTTGTAACTATTTATATGCAAAATTTTATATGAAAAATAGTACATACCAAATTTCGAACTACTTCGCAAAGCGGGCTTTTTTTCTTCCCGTTTCTCTCGTGCTTCCATATTACAACCTTTTGTAAGGGAGCTGTCGACATGAGCTGTCACTACGTACAACACCTTGTATAATTCCACCATGCATACATATATTTTTCATATACAGAATATAAAAAAGTAGGGCTGTGCGATTAATTGATTACTCAAAATTTTAATTAATCATAAAGTAAATAACTCAGTTATTCGATTAATTAGAAGTTATGATTACTCAAAAGTTCAGTTACTCGAGTAATCAAGATTTTTGATTAACCAAAACCAAAAATATTTGAGTAATTTGCTTTATGATTAATCAATATTTCGAGTAAAATGAGTAATCAACATTTCAACTCTTTACATATGTATAAAGTAGTTGAAGTTCCTTGATACTTTGAAAACAACGTTTCTGTTTTCAAAAATTAAAACGAATTTTTTTTTTCATATATAGAATGTAAAAAAGAAAATAAGCATTTTCCAAAGCAAACTCTTTTAACGAGCAAAATTATTTTTTTTGAGTAATCATATTTCAAGTAACTCGATTAATCATCGTTTTGAGTAATCAAAATCTTGATTACTCGAGTAATTGATTAACCGAATAA
>NW_023458565.1:18101957-18146668 GCF_013731165.1 Rhagoletis pomonella
TGAGTAATCAAAATCTTGATTACTCGAGTAATTGATTAACCGAATAACTGATTAACCAACTTGCTCGAGTAATCGAATAATCGCACAGTCCTAATTTGTAGGCATTTATCAAGAATTGTCTTTATTCTGTTTAGACGACGTAAAGCAAGGACCGCAATGGTTCTGGTCGTTGGTTTAACGGTGATAATTTAACTTCGATCCTCGTTGTCTCTGAGTGACTCCACTTGAAGATTTTGACCAATAACTCGATTCCAGCGCCACCTTGCAGCTCCCTTTATACAATAGTACATATTGCCTTTACCTTTACCTATATATATCTCGAATATGAGCCAAATCGGACAATAAATACGATTTTTAGTAATAACACGACTCCAGCGCCACCTGGTGTTTCAAGTTGTGAACCTAAATTATACAGGGACCCGCTCAAATACTTAAAAAAAAATTGTCAAAATCGCTTCGGGCAATTAGGAGGGATTCACAAACACACGTACCGAAGAAGCATATAACGTGTGTCAAGTTAGCGCTACACTTTTCGAAATTGGCAAAGTTAAACACGGCATTAATTGTAGTATTTTTGTTGTAAATTTGTTGTGGAAAGAAAACAATTTGTAGCTCTCGTTTTTTAGAAAAAATGGTATGTAGTGCTAACTTGACACCATACACCTAGTCGATAGAATGGAGATATCCAATATGTTACTATGACATTAATTGTAGCTTTTACCTTAAAATTTGTTGTGAAAAGAAAAAATTTGTAGCTTTCGTTTTTCTGGAAAAAATTGAGTTAACCCTTTTTCGAACAAAATTTGGTATGTAGTGCTAACTTGACACCATGCCCCATTGACGACAGAATTGAGATATTGAAAAAGTTACAACGGAATTAATTGTTTTTGTTGTAAATTTGTTGTGGAAAGAAAAAATTTGTAGCTCTCGTTTTTTAAGAAAAAATGGTACGTACTGCTAACTTGACACCATATACCTAGTCGATAGAATTGAGATATTGAAAATGTTATAACGGCATTAATTGTAGCTTTTAACTTAAAAATTGTTGTGAAAAGAAAAAATTTGTAGCTTTCTTTCCATAAAAAATTTACAACAAAAAAGGTACAATTAATGGCATAGTAACATATTGGATACCTCCATTCTATCGAATAGGTGTATGGTGTCAAGTTAGCACTACATACCATATTTTTTAAAAATTGAGAGCTACAAATTTTTTCTTTCCACAACAAATTTACAACAAAAGCACTACAATTAATGCCGTAGCTAACTTTTCCAATTTCGAAAAGTGTAGTGCTAACTTGACATACGTAGTTAAGACTTGGCGGAAATGAACTATTAGTTTGGTTAATTTAAATAGCCGAAAAATATGTGTCCGTTTTCTCGTTTTCAATTTTAAACGCACAGTTTTAATTTGCTATACATGATTCTTCAATCTTCATAAATTACAAAATTCAGAACGATAAGTGTTTTATATATGAAGTAGAATATACAAATCTAGTGGTCTGAAGCTTTCGATAGTCGACTCTATCGATAGTATGCGATAGATTTTTAGGAACCATCGATACTCTTTTTACAGGTTGAAAAAACTTATAGCGATTTTCAGCAAATCAAAACTTCATACGAATCAGAAGGAGTGAGTCGTTGTTTATTAAAATAATTCGAGTTGACTTTTATTTACTTCATTCCATATCAGATATTTTCTCATTAAATATCAGATATTTACCATTTTTAGTTCTCTTCACGAAACTATCCATATTTTTCACTTATCAAAACACCCGTTGAAACAAGAAAATGCTGGTAAATCTACGCTGCCGAAATATCTTTTATTAAAAGGTGCTGCCAGGCTCTGTCAAATGAGCATGCAAAGTAAAAATAAACGATAAAAAAATAATGTAAGAAAAACAAAAACTATCAAAAGCTATCGATAGTATTAAGATCTATCGATGGTGGTACGATAGTGCCATCGATAGTTTCAGACCACTCTCCAAATTTACTGTACTCTGTTTGGCTGGAAGTTTTGAATCGACTCCTGCCGAGGTCTAATACATATACAATATACATACATATAATAAAAATAATAAACTCCTCACATCCCCTCCCTTTCCGCTCCGTTAACTTTGCAAAATGTGTTTTTATTTTTATTTTTTCAAGAAATTACACCTGAAAACACGAAAATTATATGAATTGAGATAAAAAAGAAATGCTAAAAAACTTTTTAAAATCCTTTTTCATTATTTCCACAGCTTAATCAAATGCTGTTGGTCCAATTTCCATCACCTCGCAACTTTTTGAAATTTGTTGTACTGTGTAATTATAATCCTTCTGAATATACCGAGCCCTAACCGCCAAAATAACGTAAGCGACATTTTTTTCAAAATTTTATTTTTGATGCAGAAATATTCCTCGGGCATCTAGATGTATTTCTGCATCGAAAAGAAAATTTTGAAAAAAATGGCGCTTACGTTATTTTGGCGGTTAGGGCTCGATATATTCAGAAGGATTATAATTTACTTCAATAGTGTCATAATCCAAAAAATACAAATATTGAGTTAAGTATACAGTAATTACCACTACCTTCTCTTCTATGTTGTGGAAAAATTTCATAGCTGCATCGATTACCAACCAATATCTCACTAGGACCAAATGGATAGGTATTCATTTTTAATATGGAAGTATGTTTAAGTAAAATCAAAACTTTAATGCTCTTTATATTGAGTTTTGCTTATTTGAGTTAAGACACTATCGCAGTAAATGACCGATATGTAGAAATGTAGTATTAATACACATTTACTGGAAGCCATATGTTCGCGTGGGGGCAACGTCACATTGTTGTGGACATCTGAGCATTTAGTGAGTATGTGCATATGTGCATATGTACATATGTAGATACATATATATGCAAGTAAACTCATGATTAGAACGCAGCACGTCGACTATTTTGAACAAAACACTCATTCATAATCACCCAATGTCGAGTTAATTTTTGGTTTTCCTTTTTAGTTTAATGAAGCTTGAATTATAATGGCGAAATTAGCTCATACTGGTATTAAATTTTGATCAATTCGCGTGCCATAAAGTCATAAAATTATTACAATTTGTTCGCATCACTAAATAAAGCCTAATTGAGGGGAGAAAGTTTTGAAGAAATACATATGTAACACAAAGTCTCAAATATACATATGTATGTACATTGAAAAACCAATCTTTAAATTGCAGTTCCTTTCACCAGTGTTGGTAGCGCTGCAAGTCAGTTAATTGAATTCGCAATGAAGTGATGCTAAGCTTGTCACTCAAATTGTAGTTATGTACATGAAAATATTTGCCTAATGCTCTTAAGTTTTACTTTCTGTTCTTTTTTAATTTGAACTGAAAGGCTATAACAGCGTCCATAGCTTATATAGTTGTTAGATGGTGCCTACAATTAAGTAATTAATTCGAGCTGACTTAGAGATGATTATTTTATTATATACATAGTTAGCTAGGGACCTTATCTAGTAAAAGACGACATAGAATATTATTAAAGGTTAAGTGTTTATTGATTTTATGCTCGATTTTCTAATCACAAATCTATGCCGTTTATAACCTGTGGATAATTTCAGGAGCTCTACCGAAAGGCCTTTCTGAGAGCCAAGACGCCTTCCACTCGTACATTCTTTTCTCCTTTCTTTTTTGCATGGCGGGACACAAATTGAAGGGCTCCTTCTTTCGCTGTCCATAGAAATATGTGTTATTGCAACTTAAAATGTATATTTAAATTCATTTGTAATGCCGAATAATATAAATTTACGTATTTGCGTAACTTCTAAATGTACATATAAGCCCTTCTAGAAGGCATACAGGGAAGCACTTTATTGGGTAGGCATTTTAGATTGGCTTCACTTAAGAAGGCCTACCTAAATTATCTTCTGGGTATCGAACCGCCATGTCCATCTGTCGGATTTTTTGTTTTTTTTTCTGTAGTTAGTAGTATTGTGATTTAATTTTCTATCAATTAGCAAATATGTAGATATTTCACAGCTTTGTTGCTTGTCCGTGAGCGTTCAAAGTTACTGCGTGAGTAACACGCTTTTTATAGCGTCACCTTGCCAAAAAACAACAAACACACGCACATACAAAAAGCTTAAAACAAATAACAGTTATTAGGTAAAGCTTTTGTTGTTAAAAATTTTCGCATTTTTTTACATACACTTTTCTTTAAATGCTCTTCCACATTTTCGAGGAGATACATTTCGTTTTATGTTAAGCTTTGCTTCGTTTTTTCGCCAACTTATTATCTGAATATATACAAACATACATATATACATACATACTAACTTCATTTATCGCTTTATTTTGTTTTAATTGTCTGTTTGCTTAAGATGAGTCAAATCAATGATTTGTGGCCATCGCCTGAATGAATAACAAGTTTTTCAACATTAAGTATAGGCACTTTTTTTTAAACAAAAATAAATCGTTCACGTTTCCGTTAAATTTGTTACTAACCAGCTGCTTGAAAGCGTGAAAGTCGGCAGTGTTTGTATTTAATTTCATAAATACACCTGCGTTCAACTAATTAGCACCGGATTTCAAAATGAAATTGTTTGCAGCTTATGTTTATTTATTTATTTTTAATAATTTTAATTTAAAATATATTTCAATCTCCAACAGAAACCACATAAATAAAAGTTTCAAAGCTTGCACAAATTTCAAAAAAAAAATGTATCAAATTTAAAAAACGTTTCATCAAAATTTCCAAATTTTTAATCAGAATGTTAAGAAAATTTTCGGGTATGCAGTTTTGTAGCCCATTCAATTTTAGTTCAATAAAGTGAACGTTTCAAGACGCTAAACCTTACCGTGGATTTTTTAGAATTTATTTTTGTGAAGGATGTTGCGGGGATTTTGATCATGCGTTATATGGAAAATTTTGATAACTCAATAAATTTCGATAACTCGGTAAATTTGGATTATTGAATACATTTCTATAACTCAATCAATTTCGGTGAAAAAATAAATTTCGATAGCCAAAAATTTTGATAATTCAAAAAATTTCTGTAACTAAAATTTTTAATTATTCAATATACCTTGATAACTGCAGAAATTTATATAACTAAATGCATTCCGATAGCTCGCTAAGTTTTGATATACATATCAATACAGTTCGATAACTCTTTAAAAAGGATGAGTTTTGATAATTCAATAAATTTCGGTGGCTCGATATTTCCATAACTGGTATGTCTTTATAGAATTCGGCAACTTTCGATAGATATCGTGTAATTCCTTCCTTTCAATTCAACATGTTCTAAATATGAGCCAAATGCACAAGTAATTGCAGTTTTTAGGACTATTCCGACCCTGCGCCAAAAAGTTTGTTGTTTTGAAAATTTGTCTAATTTTTCCACAAAGTTTGGACTTACATGGTTTCGTTTTTTTGGATTATCATTATGAATATTATGTCGAATTATTACGCTAGCTGACGTTGACATAAAGAAAAAAATGCTCGTCTACCATGATAATACATCGGCCCAATAAATTATTAATTTTTGTTTCAGTTATCACTGACTTAATGAACAACCCTTGTAGTTCTTGTTTTCAAAAACCACAAGTAAAACTTTTGAGGATATTTTTTCGTAAAATGTTTGAAATGACCATGTTCGGATCCAGCATTCAGATTTCAATTCCAATTAATTCAGTCTGTGATTACAAACTTACAGACTAGATTACAGATAAAACCATTTAATAAAAAACTAAGTCATTGAGATATAAATAGTTATCAGAAAAGATAATCAATAGACGACGAGTTTGTTAAGTGTCGAGATCTAAAACTATTCAACTACAGCACCAAATTCATCAGCTGATTATTATGGGTTTATAAGTTAGTCAATCATTTGTTGAGAGATGATAGTATTGCCTTTTATGCTGAAAAGCAAATAAAAAGTGCTGGAATGAGAGTTAAAAACCTGACATAAGAAACGGAGTGGCTCGTGTAATTCAAAATTAATTTTTGCAAGCTTTCAAAAACAGGGGGCATAAGTGTTTTGATTCAGGAGAGGGAGGGAACATTAAGGCTAATTTCAGCCAGAAGAAGCGGACTTGAAATTGAGCTGTGTATTTTCCTGCGACGGACAAGTTTTAAACGGCTCGTAGGCGGAATATTATATTGAGAAACCCCAACGGCAATTTCTTAAAGCAAAAAGTAAGAATTGTTTTTGAATGGATTCTATCTTGTCTGAGTAATTTTGATACCTTGGATTGCAAACCTTCGAACGGTATTCCAGAATCGGTCTAACTTATGTTGTGAACAGGGTTTTAGTGTTACAAGGGTCACTAGATTCTTTTGACCAACGTCTCACAAATGCCAGTACATCTTTAGCCTTGTTAATATTACTCAATGTGAAGATGAAAATAAAGTGTAGGATCCATTGTGATACCAGAGTCCACAAAATTATATACCTGTTCTAGATTATGGTAACCTATTGTATAAGAAACTGACTGAACAGCACTTCGCGAGAAGACTTTTTTAAGAATTAGAGGTATAAGATTTACTTTATCCATGCTCTTTAAGTCTGTTTGTAGCAAAGGCTTTTCTTTAATTGAAACGTGCGATTTATGACGTTTTACATCATCTGCATACATTAAAATGTGGGAAAATTTTATATCTGTAGAAATATCGCTTATAAAAAGCAAGAAGAGAACCGGACCTACTTTAGGTGGCTACCTTGAAGGACTCCTGAAGTAACATCAATGACGTCGAAAATAGTACATATTTTTAAACATTATCCTTTGCGATCTATAATATACATACATAGGTATGAAGAGATTCACCATAGAAAATTAGTTTGAAGACCAAGAAGATCGAGTTTATAGATGAGCAACGAGTGACACATTTTGTCAAATTCTTTACCGAAGTCAGTAGATGGATATATCATCAACATTTTTGTTTTCACTAATCAAGCAGCATCGCAAAAATAAAAAACATAGCGTTCGCCCCTCGGAGTGTATTTCTGCCATGAAAAACAGCTTCTCATAAATAAACAATCGCCGTTCGGAGTCGGCGTAATACTGTAGGTCGCTCGCCTTTGTGTGACAACATCAAGGCGCACGCGACAAGTCGGAGGAGAAGCTGA
The DNA here is from genome assembly GCF_013731165.1 of Rhagoletis pomonella. Classification (NCBI taxonomy): domain Eukaryota; kingdom Metazoa; phylum Arthropoda; class Insecta; order Diptera; family Tephritidae; genus Rhagoletis; species Rhagoletis pomonella. The sequence continues at coordinate 18,109,064 of NW_023458565.1, forward strand.
ACCACTACACCACAGCGGCGCTCTTGCAAAATCCATGTTGACAGTATGAAATGCTAGGGGAGATAGAATGCGTCAACTGATTTGTAATAATTGCTTCAAATAATTTGAATATTCTTGTATAAAAAGAGAACCTTGAGCAATGTTACTGCGTATTTAGGGGTTTTCTTACATTTTGCGCGTATATCGAAGGCTACTTAATTTTATTTTACACTGGTCTCTTTTATTTAGTTTTAATTAGTTTTATTTTATGTTTTTTATTTTATTTTATTAAATTTTTGTTTTTTTTTGTTTATTTTATTTTATTTTTTTATTATTTTATTTAGTTTTTCTTAAATTCATTTTATATTATTTTATTAAAATTTTTTAAATTTTATTTTATTTTATTTGAGCAACATTTGTCACAAATCTATTGATGTACCATATATCGTTGGAGCACTATAATCTACTCCATTACTTATGCTGACAACTTCATGAGCCCTTTACCATACACCACCTCAGAGTACCTTTGTTCCACGCATATTAAATATTTTCCAAAACAATTACGAATTCAGTTTGTATTTTGCGATCTGATAATTACATACATATACATACATACATACTCGTCGCTGTTTTTAGTACGAAAAAAAAAACAAACAAAACAAAAACAAAAGTTACCTGTACACGTAGTTATTTTTCGCCCAGTTTTGCTTATTGCTTATTCTACACGAGCGTCGAAGATATAGCGTATAGCGTGAGATATTTTTCCGCTTCAGTCAAACGCTCGCTATCTATCCACAAATAAACATGTTGTTGGCGTTGATTTGGCAAGTTGTTACTGTTTGCTATTTTATTGTTGTATTTATTTATCTTGAAAAATTTCATGTTGACGTCGCTTCTTTTTTCTTTATCTCATTTGCACAGAAGTGAAGTATGCAGTAAATTTGCCATCAAGCTTTTCAAGGCTAGCGGGTGTTGGTAGCTGAATGATTAACTGTTCGCTTTGTTAGTTGGTTTGTTGATTGTTTGGTTCTTCGTTAGCTCGCGTATGCTGCATCTTCTCCAATTTTGCTTTGTCTGCTATTTACCTGCTGTGTATCTTTTTTCCTATGTGTTGATTTTCCAAGTTTACCTAGACTACCACCTTCTTGTTTTACAACTGTTTTTTTTTTTCGTTTTGTTCAGTAGTCTTACTAATTGCTGCACCTAACGGAGATACTTACTTATGTACGTTGGTATGTGGATGATTTTTTAAAGTGGCCACACTTGCGTGTCCAATATGTTATTCATACGTCCTGTATACCAGCAAGCATTTTCACACTTGCATTCAGGGTACTTGCCATTTATGTATGTAAATACAAAATAATTTATAAATCCATGCTCATACCTACTATAAATGGATGTACATATGTATGTATATAGGTATGTACCTTGCGCTTATAGTCGCACTTCGTAGGCGCTTAAACGCCTGCCTCTTGCAAAGTCAAAGAGTCGGCGAAGCACATAGATGGAGCAGACGCCAGTCAGTCAGTCCACCACTGAACTCACTCACTCATTTCCAACAATGAACGACTCGCCCGCAGCTAGTTAGTTTAGCTGCGCTAGGGATGCAACATCGTTCATAAAACCATCGGTTATAAAAACGATTCAACGATCGATTAAAACGATACGCGAAATAAAATGTAGCCAGAAATTTTTAATATTTTTATTGAGCTTTGTACCACGATTGTTTATTAGAAAAAATTGAAAAAGCAACAAAGTCTAAGCGGTAGAAGAAATATTTTTTAAACTCGAAAGAACTAGATTCACATATTCGTTACAAATTTAAGTAAACATATAGCTACTATGTAACCAAGACGTAGCTAAAAATTAAAATTTACCTTTCCCAGCGGTCTTAATAAAATTAATTTGAAAAAGAAAACAAATTTTTTCAATTGAAAAATGCACATTTTAATATAAACTGTCATTCAAAAGTGGGTGCATGGTGTTTGCAATGTTTTTTTTAAATAAAAATGTTTATTTGTTTCTAAGAATATGGTTCATGCTTTAATCAAAACCACATAAGTCAAACTTTGAAACTTTATACAGAATTCACAAAAATTTAACGCATTCTCTTCTTAGTTTTGAGCTTTCTAATCTGAATCTTTAGAAAAAGTAAGGGTATGCTAGGGTTGCCAACATTTACTGAGAAATCAAAAAAAATCTAAAAAAATATATCTAGTATTTTGTAAAAAAAAATTAAAAACGTACATGTTTTTCTGCATTTCCGCTTTCAAAAATATAAGTATTTCTTTGAAAGTAGCATATGCTTTATCGCAGTTAATATTAAAATTAATATTAATCAAAAGTTCATTTTTTATTAGTGACGTAGTCGCATTTTTTCAAAACTGCTGCCATTTTTGGTCTGTGGTCTTGGATTGTTATTTCAGTATAAAGTTCATCCATTTTAAAACACTTTTTTTTTTTTAATTTAATGAAATCTATTTATGTATATTTATAATTGAAGAAATCTATCATTTTTGCATACTATATTTTTTCCAACAGTACTATAACGCAGACCAAAAAAAAATAGTACAATACTATATATTATAATACGGTTGGCAACCCTAGGGTATGCAGGTACATCTGATATGTAATTCTAGTAAAACAAGTGCAAGTTTTAAGTGGCTAAAATATCGCTTTGATTTTTGATCAGTTTTTTCCTGACGGCTTTTTGCGTATTTTTCCATATAAAAGTGTAATTCTTGTAGAATAAAATGCGCAAGACTAGCTATAATTGTACTTTAAATAAATGTTATTTATTTTAATAGAAAAATTTTGAAATAGAGTTCAGAAAAGACGCTTTGCTATTTAATCTAGTCACCAAAGCCTATTTATATCCTGAGTGATGGTTGAAACAGTTTCCGGAACAAGCTCTCGCTTGGCACTGGTCCCACGGCAAAGTTCGAACGGAATGAATGAACGATGTCGATGTTTTTCACTTTTCTAGTCGACGTATCGTCCAGCAAAACATCGATATTTACGGACGAAACATCGATGCATCGTTTGCATCTCTAAGCAGCTCCCATTTAAGATAGTCAGCCCTGCAGCAGCGTGCCGTCTCATTACGAGACTATCTTAGTCAAGCGTTATAGTCATCGCCGTGTTGGATTAGCGCCTTTTTCAATTGCCGGTTTTTCTTTTCATGTCTACTTACCTAGCTGTCTACCTATGCCTACCTGCCAGGCCTACCTCCCATTCGTTTCTGCTCCATGCGCTGTTTTCCAATTCCATTTGTTTTATTTCCTACATCGTTTTTTTTTCTCATTCATGAGCACATTGCCTGTTCTTCGTTTATTCCTCATTATCGCATGACTTTTGTGGGCAACGGCCATACATTTTTTCTCACTTTGCACTCCTGTTTTTTTTCGCTTTTCTTGGTTTAATGAACTTTTGCGGTGTTGAAAATTGCCTTCCTGTTTTCAATTGAAACATCAGTTGTTTGTTACATTGCCACTGTGATGGCCATCGTTTGGTGTGGCGCGCAACTGTGTGGCAAAAGTATTAAGTATGTACATGCGCGTGGTTTATTCGTTTTTTTTTATTTTTGCTAAGTATGACTTGTGGTAAATTGTTTATTGAAGTTTACCAATAAAATTCCACAGCATTTTTAACCAATTAAAAAATGTGTGTGCTTAATTGAGCCCACTATTCACATGCTCATTATAAATGTGTGCAGAACTCCACTACTTCATGAAATAGTTTTTATACTTAATGCGCTTTAGTTTGCATTGAAGGAGCCTTTAACAATTTTTTCATCAAATGTAGCTAAGTAATTATATCTGCGTATTAGCACTCTGTGGACCCCGGTTGTATTTCTGCTTCGAGCGACATCCACAAATGCGTGGGTTATAGCCGAATTCCAAGCGTATTCTGCTATATCTCATCAAGATTTTTTTATAGTGGATCAAAAATTAAATTTATGCTTGTATTTTTTCTTAGACATTTAAATCGTACCCTCGTATTTAAAAATAAATTCATTAGGGGTATTCATCTTACGTCACAAACTGCCGATAAACGTCATAAAATTATAAATTTGTTTTTATGCGGCATAACATTAAGATTGAAAAAGGATTGCCCATAAAAAAATACAAGCCCGAAGTCTGTTCTTAACTCCCTTCTCATGGCGGGAGTGCAGCGGGGTTTGGTGGATTTTGTTGCGGGCTCCTTATCGAGAAGGTAACTATTCTATCAGAACTGGGGGATCGTCCCATTACAAAATATGTGACCAGAGGCACACAGGGGGCGTTCTCTCCCCTCTACTCTGGAATCTAACAGTGAACGCCTTACTTTTAAGCCTTAAAGGCACCGGTTGTCAAGTCATAGCGTACGCTGTTGTAATAGCAATCTTGGCAACGGGCAAACATCTTCAGGTCCTGAGTGAGTGGCCCCAGGAAGGCCAATACCGCCCTTTATGCCTGTAAGATGGCTATAGGCAAAAAATGGGGAATAAAACCACATATAGTACACTGGATGTGCACAGCTGTGATAAGACCCATCCTTTTCTACGGGGTCACCGTATGGTCGCCTGCGCTAAACAACATCTTGTCCAGAGCCAAGGTGGAACGAGTGCAGAGGACGGCTGCCATGCTCGTCACGGGAGTACTGCCCACTACACCTACCAAATCTCTGGAAATAATATTAAATCTTCCACCTGTGGATCTCAACGGAAGATTTCGTGCCGGCTGCAGTGCGGCCAGGTTAAATACGATCCAACCGTGAAGAGATTTTAGATTCGGATACGCAAAAGTACTTTAAACTCTACCGGATAATCTACTACAGTTAGATTAGCTAAGATGGTTCCAAGCTTACCAAAATAGTGGGTAGCGGGACGATTTCGCGCTAAACCAACTGGGCTTTGCTTACCGGACCTTTGCAACGTCTTTCAAGCAGAGCTAAACACCATAATGGAAGCGGATCGGTGGCTCATAACCTCCGCTCCCAGGACGGCCTATCACTATCTATTCTGACAGCCAGGCTACTCAAATCTCTGAAAACTAACGAAAAAACGTCCAAAGTAGCCATAGAATGCAGAAAAACCCTCAACCTGCTGGCATCCAAAAGCTCCTTGACTTGTATGGGTCCCTGAACATAGGGACATTCCTGGCCTAGCCGACGAGCTGGCAAGGAGGGAGACGGAAATATCTGAAGGCAATCTGCTCAATATGCGGGCATACATCTAACTCCTGCAAACACGGACTAAAGACTGAACTGAAATTTGGCCAAAGATTGATGTAAAGCGATCCATACCTCTTACTCGGCTGGACCGCTCTCTCAGATTAGTAGTGCCAGATGGGCATACTCGGTAAAAGGTTAGGATACCCCACCAACGAACGATTTTTGTCGCAGGTGCCGAGACGAGGAGGAGACCCTCGAACCTATCTCTGCTATTATCCCGCCTTCGGACTAAACAATTCTTTCTCGACTGTTTAGTCGACTTGAACTCGGCGAGCATCTAATTGTCTTCGAAACTATTGATCTTATTTCTGGTGTAGGTCCAAACCAACAAAAAAGCGCCAATTTTCCCGATTGCGAACTTTCGCCAGTTTTACAAACCAGACGCAATCAGACCCAGAGCGAGCATCGTTTATTATTTGCCTACAGATAAGAATTATTCTCTGCTTGGACGTCATTGGTCGAGCATGCATCTGCATTGCCTAATATGCAAGGATTCTGCGTTTGTTATGCGTAATCAAATCCCTTTGGTCCCCTAGCGGAAGAACAGTGTAAGCTTACGTGCCAACGTCCACGATATCAGTGTCAACGACGTCCACCAGCAGCATCCTCAACAGTTGATAGCTTTCAGGTGACCTACAACAACATACCCTGCGGTACAAAACGGTTACCGCACCCACTAAGATGATGCTCCTAATTTCGTATTGGCCCAAAACAGAAATTTACGATAGGTTCTGGTTTTCAAAACCGTCATCCAACCGAAACTCCTGACAGTAGTATCGGGGGAATTGGTTCTTTGGCGATAAAAGGATTACTTAGGGTTTGACTTTCGAAGCTACAAACTCTAAGAAATGATAGAAACATCTTGTACTTGCTTGCACGAAAATGCATCGCCTTGTCTAAAAAATCATTTGGTCTCGAAAGACCCAGAAATCCAAACAGAAAGGACAGTGTCCTAACCACAATAAGATAAGTGCGAATATAAATTTAAATATAACGTCAAATCTGTTGCGAAATGTACGGCTCTTATTTTCGACGCCGCAGTTGTAGGCCGAATAAAAATACTCACATATGTACATCGTAGCCCTTCAAGTTTGTTAGCCCATTTTATTTTGACTAAATTTATACGCATGTGAATATAATTTCCTTTTTGTAGATTTTCCTTCTTTACATTAAAGCTTTTATTTAGCTACTAACTTTCCCTTGTATTTAAATATTTATCTTAGATCCTCTTTATATTATATTTTACGTGCATTTCATTTGCTCTTCAATTTACATTAAGCGACGATAAATTGTCCTCTTTGAAGTTACTTTTTTTTGTTGCTCATGGCGTGCGTGACGTAGCGCCATTTGAACGTTCAAGGATGTCAAGGTGTGTCAACTAGGAAAGCGACTTCCGCTAGGCGCATACAACCGGTTTCTTTCTCCGTATACATATGTGTGTACATACATTAGGGTGGCCCAATATTTATTTTTCTCCAGCCACCCCAGGGCATGAATCACGTATGACGACAATCGTCTGAACGATATCGTGTCGAGATTGTGTTGCTTCATGAAAACCAAAAATTGTTTGATCATTTGTGCGATATCGTCAAATCGATTCCAGTTTTGCTTCATGTAAGAGTAATAGTAACACGTAACAGCAACACAAATGCATAAATCAGTGTTTTTACGAGGTCATTTTGTCAGTATCGTTTGAACGACTATCGTTTCAAAGTTACGTGATTCATGCCCAGATCTGAAGAATATCAAAAATAAGGAGACACGTATTTTTTATTTTGAAATTGGTTAGATTTTTTTCGTTAAATTGCTATAAAATCGTTAAAAATAAGTATTTTTCCCTTCCCTATATCCCCTTCAGAAGTCTTCAAAAAATAACACTATGATGCTTAGTTAACTTAAAAATTTACTAAGTGTGTTTTAATAACCGATAATTCAGTTATTTTATATTTTCATAAACATATCACCCACGAACAGCTCAATGGATGTGATTTGGAAAAATAGTGTTGCCAGACATTGGAAATTTAAATTTATTTAAAGGTCAATCAAATATTAAAGTTTTTTCGATAAAACTAAAAGCGTTTGAAGATATTTGAAAGTATTTTTAAAAAGGTTGCCACCTTTCTAAAAAAAATAAACAATGATTATTAAAAATTTAAGCCTATTTAATACCACAATATGGACTTCACATCAAAGTTGTACGCAAAAGCTTTGGACTTACATGTTTTTAAATAGGGTTGCCATCCATCTGTCAACTAAGATGAGGTAATTGTGTATTGGCAAATTCGATAGTTTGACATGGTGCGACGATATATCGCACTAATCTTAATTTTTTAGATAAGTGCCAACTCCATCCAGAAATATGTAGGGGTTAAAGCTTTATTTTAACACCTTTTGTTTGTAACTCATATTTTACTTAACCGCATGTAGCATGATTAAAAAAAAAATTTCATAGACAAACGGCAACCCTATCCAAAAATATATGTGTATTAAAATACAGTGCCGGACAAAAGTATTGACACAGAGAATTTTTCGCAATGTCTGCAAAGTTTTTTATTCTAATTTATTTTAGATATTTTTTTATAAAAATATAGTTTGTCATACACCTAAAAACATAAAAACTAAATCTCTAAACTTTATGCAAAACTCAAGAAAATTGAATAAATTTGCACACTAGTTTGCAACTTTCTATTAAGATTAAAAAAAAATTCTAGGTATGCAGTTGTATAGCCCATCTAATTTTAGTATAACAAAGTGAAAGCTTGAAGTTGCTAAAAAATCGCGTTGATTTTTGGCAATTTTTTCACTCAGGTTCTTCCATACAAAATATGTTCCGACAATTATTTTTTGTATGGAGAAAATGAGCAACACCTCTAAAAAAATTGCCAAAAATCAACGCGATTTTTTAGACACTTCAAACTTGCACTTTGTTATACTAAAATTGAGTGGGCTATAAAACTGCATACCTAGAATAGAAAGTTGCAAACTAGTATGGAAATTTTTTGCATTTTCCTGAGTTTTGCACAAAGTTTAGAGATTTTGTTTTTATGTTTTTTGGTGAAACACGAACTATATTTTTATAAAAAATATATTGAAAATAAATTAGAATAAAAAACTTTGCATATCTAATTGCGAAAAATTCTCTTTGCCAATATTTTTGTCCAGCACTGTATGTGTGTTTTAAAAACCTTTGCTGGGAGTACATAAACCAATAATGTTATTTTTTGAAAACTTCTGAAGGAAAATAGTCTTATTCTATTTTTTACGATTTTATAGCAATTCTACGAAAAAAGCAATTTTCCCCATGCAATATACATAGGAAACTTCAAATCCCCGGCGGCAACGGTCAATATTAACCAATTTCACAATAAAAAAATACGTGTCTCCTTATTTTTTATATTCTTCAGGTCTGGGGGTGGCAGCAGGAGATATCAAAAAAGTTGATTTTTCTATGTATTTTTGGGCCACCCTAATATACATACATGTTTTCGTACTATCACTCATACTTCAAAGCTACCAGCAGTCTGACTTATAGATAAAGTCAGCTTTTATAGTCAGTGTGTAGGTCGGTCTGTTCCATATCCAGGCAAATGACTTGCAGAGTCGCTTCCCTTTCTGCCCCAAAACAACTAAATATAGTAAAAGTTGATTTTCCTATGTATTTTTGGGCCACCCTAATATGCATACATGTTTTCGTACTATCACTCATTCTTCAAAGCTAGTCTGACTTACAGATAAAGTCAGCTTTTATAGTCAGTGTGTAAGTCGGTCTGTTCCATATCCAGGCAAATGACTTGCAGTGTCGCTTCCCTTTCTGCCCCAAAACAACTAAATATAGTACGCCTGTATATACATATGTAAATTAGACCGTAGCACAAAAAAAATTCGGCTTCCACCCCTGAGTATAAAGTACTTTTGCAATTAAATTTCGAAAAAAAAAATTTCCTTGGCCGAACATTTACATTTTCCGTCGATCTTCGTCATTTACAATCGGATCTTAACGTATGATTTATCGATGTTTGCGTCTGGAGAAGCAAATTTTTTTGTTCCAAAGTTCAATGACCTCAAATACACCGTTCTAGTACTTACCCACGAGATCTCAGTTCTTATCACCCTAACGCACCACTCTTATCTTTTTGCCGAATGTACTAGGTTGTAAAAAGGCGACCCCTAGGTTCGGCCAAAAACATTTTTTTTCGAAATTACCTTGCAAAAGTAGATACTTTAGCCCCAGAGGTGGACGGAACGTTTTTTTTGTTACTTGTAAGGTGGTGCGGTCTAATGTATTTCGTTGCCTCTTATGCCCATCTATTCATCGTTTTAGTCTGCTGCGCTTCTCTTTTTTTTGCTAAACTCCTTCAAATTTTCTTTATTGCTTTGTTTAAGTATCATCTTCGTTTTGCTTTTGTTGTAACACGCTTCATGCCGCACAAATGTTTTGAGTAGCTGAGTTTCGTCACTCGCAGGCGGTTTTTGGGCATTTTCTGTAGGAAAACGCTTTTCTCTTATTCTTCTTTGTTACGAAAATGCGACCTAGTTTAGTTGGCTTTTGTTGAAACTATGCACATATACATATTTGTATTACTTATACACATCTGCATTTTTAATGCGACACTTTTCCTTTTCTTTAGTTAAGTTCACTTAACCAGTCAGGTGCAAAGAAAAGTGAATTATGTATTGTCCATAGAGCATTTAGAGTTGCCGTTGAAAGAGTTTGTTTTTGAAGTGTCCTATGCGACATTTTTGGATTTCGAGTAATCCTGAATTAGTACTTGAGTGATGTGCAGCAAGTAAAGCGTACTTTCGTATATCTTCCCGGAAGTTTGTGGTAAAACAATTGAAACTAGGGCCCACTGCCTTATGAATTAATGAAATCGTGTTTTTGCCATCTGTTCCGAAATTAATACATACTATATCCTTCTTTTCAGAACAGCTTATTATTCTGAGTTTAAGGCTGAGAAGTACTCACAGAACTGACTTTCCGTTGCCTGCCTGAGACTGTCGAATTCTGATTGGGCAAGTTATCCCAGAGCTGGTGCGTAGAATGTAACATGGTCAGGATCAATGGATAATTTTTACTATCATCACAACTCGCGAAGACAGCTTAAAACAGGCAATATTAAGCGATTAACCTAATATCCATCCTTCTGTCTACTAAAAAATAATTAAAAAAGCATCTAACGACTTCTCAAGGCTCAACAAATGGGTTTTGGGAAATCGTTTCTGTTTACGGTGTACGAGTATTCGAATAATTTTCAAAAAATTGGTATTTACAGCCGCTACATTCGTAGAGATATTCTTATCAATATGATTTACGGCAATGCTTCGCTTCTCACGCGCTTGGCACACACACTTGTGCCGATGTTTTAGTATTCGTGTGGCCGGCACTGATTTGCGGGATTTTTTTTATCAATATCTTTAATGAAATATTTGCCTTTATTATTATTTTTAATTCACTTTCCATATTATCGACCGCATCCATGTCTTTATTCCGGAACCTTCAGGTTTCAAATCTTTGACTGAAAATCGCCGGCTATTTTACTTGTTGTTCAGACATTTCTTATCTTAAGATATATCGTCTTTGTTCCCAAACAATATACTTTTGCTTTCGTTGATCCATTGAATGGTCCTCCATCTCTTTAACCGCCAGTTATTAAGATTTTTGTAATTTTAATACGCCCCTATTGCTTTTGAGTGCGTACTGGCTAATGAGCTCGCCAGCTGTAAGTCTGGAAAAAGACAAACAGAGTCCTAAAAATGCAGTCCCACATGAACAGATTCGATCAAAAAGTCTTTTATAGATCCATATGGCTCGGGGGGCTTTACGAAAACTTTACGAAGTTCTAACTTAGTCCCTAATAAAGGCGAACCAGTTTTGTCTCCGAAGTAAATTTGACAAGCGATGACGGAAATTCGTTACAAATACAGCAACACCAACCAAAATGGAAATATTTCACTTCATCAGACTATTCAAACACCGTCTCTCCAAGGACAATCGAACCAAATGGTAGCGCACAGCTTTTGGCGGGTTTATACTGACGCCCTCATTGGCAGCTCAGTTATAATTATAACGTCTGCGACAGTATTGCCGAATTTTTCAACAACAAAAATTACTAGTTCGTCTGCGTAAACACTCCTACAGTTTCGTTTAAGTAATCGCTCATCACTGGATGCCAAAGTGAAATTGAAAGAAAATCTTCTTGCGGATGATTTTGTTTCAGTAGTCCAACGTAATATTACATTTACATTGGACCAAAATGCGTGATTTGAAATCAGTCATTTGAAGGTGTTTACACTGCTTGATCCGCATTTGCTTTGACTTCTCATCAAATGAAAAGGGAAGACAAAAACAAAATGTATGTAAACAAACACTACATTTATTATATTGTTAACGCTTTTTGGACACAAAAAGGCAATTATTCTTTGATTAAACTAAAAATGTGTAAAGCTCTTGTATAAATTAACAATTTTTACACACAAATTTCAAAGATTTATTTATTTCGTTGTGTTTGTTTTGTGTTTGAAAAATTCCAAATGTCAAAGACAAACCAAAGCTTTTGTGGAACTTTTGTTTCTGAGTGCGTTCAATAAAATAGTACGGCAATTGGAACGCATTTGTTTCGTGATTTTGTGTAAATGCGTCGAAATGCGTTATTCTGGAAATGTGAATTTGTATGGAGAAATGCGTGATTTGGCCTCGCATTTGAGGTTTCTCGCCCAAATGACGCATTTGGGCTCAATGTAAATGTAATATAAGCCTCACTCTGCATTATAGATGCTGTTTTTAAATCGAAGATCGAATAATCAAGCGCATCAAATTCGATTTTTTAGGTCCGATTCGATCCGTGGATCGATTAAAAAAATTTGAGAATCGACATTCGATTTTTCCTCAATTGATGCATATCGATCTACGGTTTATCTCTTCGAAATAACTCTATATGAAATTAAATTAAAACAGGAATTCCAAACTTTCTGCAAATTTTCATAAAAATTGTGCACTCCTTAATTACTGCTTTTAGAAAAAATTTGAGTACGTATTCCGTTTTACAGAAAATCTTTTCTAAAAAGGGTAAATATAGAGTTAGCGAAAACAAAAAAAAAAAAGAAAAAACGTTTGACCACGTTAACCGCTTTATCTAACTTTTTCCTTAAAGGAAAGGTGCTACCTCAGAGGTGGTTCCATACGATCAATGGATAATGAAGAAATTAACGGTACTCTTAAATTTTTATATGAGAATTGAAGTCGGTTTTTTTTTTGCTTAAAAATTACTTCTTTGCTTCAAAATCACTTGTTTCTTTTCAAAGAATTTACGAATTGTTAGCTACTTGATAGCTTTTGAATAAATTAGGATATTAAACCGTTATGAAAGATGTATGTATGTATGCTTTAAAAATTACAATATTAGTTTGGTCAGATCGCCGTGTTTTGTTTCTTTGTAAAAATTAAGTAAAGAACGTTATTTGAGCAAATATATGAATCGATCTTGGGAATTCACTTTTATTTTTCCGATCGATCCAAAAATCGATTTTTTTTTATTTCGATCTGGCATCTCTACTCTGCATACGTTTTGACCTGAGAAGTACTGATTTCAATATTATTTTAAATTTCACGTTTTTGGGCATTTCATATGCCATATTTGCCATATTCATTAAAATAAAGTCAGATTAAAAAGTTTGAAATTTTGATGAAAATTGTTGAATTTTCCTAAATTTTGTATAAACTTTGAAACATTATATGACATTATTGGTCACTTGTTTGAGTTACTGTATATATAAATGCATATGTCAAATTATCGATATATAAAAATATGAAAATTTAAAATTATGGAAATATAAAATTAACGATAGTTATATGATCGATAAATAAAATTAGCGATATATAAAACTATCGAAATATAAAATTATCGAAATGTAGATTTAGCGATAGATAAAATGATCGATAAATAAAATTATCGATAGCCAAAATTATAGAAACATAAAATATCGATAAATAAAATGATTGGCATATAAAATGGTATCCATAAACATATCAATAATTTTTTTATTTTTCCATTTTGCATTTAATGATATACATACATACATATGTATATAGCTTATGGCTAAGGTTGTTGTTATCCATGTCAATATCAATATCATTGTCATTTACTACCTTTGTTTTTAGCACAGTGCCAGGTTAATCGATATCAATTACAATGCTAATGGCTTTCGATTGATTATACAGATTATAGTCGTATTCATTGTCGCTTTTTAGTCAAAGTCGTACCAACTAAAATAACTTTTTATTTTCGGGTTTCGCTGTAATTTTATCTGGAAAGCACCAAATATCAGGGTAAAATTTTGTTGTACCGCAGGTAAAGATCATCGAACAGCCTCCTAAGTAAAAATACTATCAGCTGATTGTCAAACAATGCCTACAGCTGAAATACCCTGTTTTTGGCATTTCCTTTTATCTACCCGTACACCAATATACTAAACCAAAAATATCAATTCTCTAACCAAAGACACAGCTAAAGCCTGCCAGAAAAAAATGGTAAGAAGATGAGTTACGCTAAATAAACAAATGCCAATGACGATTAAATTTATGTGACTAATTAATCGTTATTATAATGCCTCATAAAAGAGGGACAAAACCCATTTAAATAATTAAAATAAATATTTCATTTTGCGCCAGCGCTATTCAGCATTAAATTTGTTGCAACGCAGCTCATTGGCGTAAGAAAAAATACATTGACGCAAACGTGCTTCTGCTTAGCAAATAGAATATTTAGATACCTGGAGGTTATAGATTTTGTCTTAAAATACCTCTGAGAGCATTTGGAAAAAATTTAAATTAAATATGTATGTATGTACATTAGGGTGGTCCACAAAGAGTAGAGTCGGAATTGTAATGCTCTCACCCCCTAGGATGGTTCTATATCGAAAAAAGTAGACCCCTATTTTTAATTTTGAAATCAAAAAATATTTAGAGGTCGTTCAATGGTAAATGGTATAGAATTATTTTTCTTCAGGAGACTTTCGATAATAATACCCAATTTTTTATTTAACCATTTTTTAATACTAACGATTTTTGCTCATCCCCCCATTGCATTTTTCGGGGTTTTTGTGAGTTTTTGGTGGACCTATAAATTGTTGTTGCGATGAAAAATTGGTTAAATAAACAATTGGGTATTATTATTGGGAGTCCAACTTTAATTTTTCACGTGCATTTTTGGACCACCCTAATGTACTTACCTACACATTTTTAAAACGAGGCTTAACCTGTTATGGTTGTATTTTCCCTTATTTTCTCTTAGCAAATATTATTGTCTGTGCGTGGATTGTTAGATTTTTGCCACGCAATTAGGTATTCGTATCACTGAGTAGATACGTATGAACATTAGACTGCATCATCAAAAAAAAGTTCGGGTTTTTCGCTGGGATTAGAAAATTTTTTATATTTTAAGACTTGCGTCAAAATATTTCGGAAAAATATTAAGGTTTACATGCGTGAGCTGGACCTATTTAAAGATATCTCCAAAAAGGAAGTTTGCTATGAATAAAAATAGTTTCTTGAACTATTTTTTGAAAAAAATTGCCCTCAGTTGACAAAACAGTTTAAGCTTTAAAAATTTGCATACAAATACCTAAACAAATTTTTGATGAACATTTTTTTTTTCAAAGTTCATTGGTAAGCTATTTTCTCATTACTTATATTTCTTTCCAAATAAACTCATTCAAAGTGTTGAGGAGAGAGTAAGATGAACGAGCGTGATTCCAAGTCGAACTAAGATGTGTTGATATTTGCTTGTATAAATTGTTAGGTGAATGAGTTAATTTGCAAAAAATAAAAAGAGTGAGAAAATACCTTTCCAATGATACCACATAAGTCTAAATCGGTAAAGTTTTGGCTGAGTTATTCAAGTTTTTCTTAAACCAATCTTTGAAGAAAGTTAAAAAACAGCATCAAAAATCTCATTATACTAATTCCGTTAAAATTTTTTTTTTAATGTTTTTATGGAAATTTGTTTAAGCTTAAACTGTTTGTCATCTGCGGCGATTTTTTTAAAAAATACTTTTAAGAAACTACTTTTATTCATAAAAAACTCCATTTTTGGAGGCATTTTCAAATCGGTCCAGCTCACGTAAGTGTAATATATCTATTTTTTACAAATATTTTGGCGCAAGTCTTAAAATATAATAGATTTTATCAGGGCCCAAAAAACGTGCTATCTCGAATTTACTAATTGAAAACAGTGCCCGAATACTGAAATTTAACGAAAACGCTCTTTCATAACAGTTATTAGATGAAAAATATATTTTATTTCGCTGATAAGAGTTATTTTTTACGTTGTTTGATAACTGTTATAATCCAACTTTTGTTTTTTTACGTTTTTCTGATAAACGTTTTAAGATAAGAATATTGACGAAAACGGAGATAGAGAAAAGGATAAAAATGATGAAAATAAAAGACGAGACAACGTAAAAGTAAACGTTGGGTAATAACTGTTATCAAGCATCGTAAAATATAAACGTTGGGAAATAACTCTTATTGGCGACGGAAAACATATTTCTCCCGCATAACAGTTATCAGGCAACGTAAAAAGTAAACGTTGGGTTATAACTCTTATAATTCCAGTGGAAAGAAAAACAGTACGGATTTTTTTTTTTTTTGTATGGGGAGTGATGCAGTCTAATGCACATGCATAAAGGCCCAGCGAAGCCTTTCGCCTGATATGCTCTGTATGTATGTATGTTAAGTATTTCAATTAATAATGCATGAGAACGTACGTTGCAGAATTTGTAAAAGTACATACTTATGTGCATCGTATATACATATATGTACGTACATTTGTATGGTCTAGTGACCCTGACCATTTAAGGACAAGGTGTTTTCTTCCCGCTCCAATCCCCCGCAATATTTTTCCCTCATTAGCTAATAGGCTACCATAATAATAGATTACTTCCTCTGTATTTATTTGAACACCGCTATTTCACTCAATATTTTCAAATGTAGCTGAATTGTTTTTGCATGTCTGTTAATGTCCTGTTTGCCTTTCATTATACCTGCGCCATTATAGTGTCATTTTCACGCGATTAATAATTGACATATTATCGATATACTTACAAATGAGAAATCCGCGTGGTATATATACAGTGTCTATTCGAAATTTTTTATATGTATTTCTTTTCTTCTACATCAGCGCTTGCTTTTCCGTTTTTTTTATATTTACGATGATCTAATAGTTTACCGTCATTTTTGAAATTTACACACACACATTTCTCTACTTTCTCGCCTTATAACCCCTCATAACCCGGAATTTTCATGATACGCTCAATATGCGCCAACCTTAAGCTTGACCCAGATCAAACCCAGCTGGAAGGTGACAAACAACAAGAAGGTGTTCATGCGAGTAGATACATATGTATGTATGTATGTATTATCGCCGTTTAGTGAAAGAGTTGCATCCATGTATCTCCAAGCTTTTATGGCATTTTTCCCTGTCATTTTCAACATTCAAAAATGACATTAACGAGATGATGAAATTACTAAATGCAAACGACATTAATGCGTGCGTGAGTGAGTGTGGAGAATACACGAGTGCATAAATGTGTGAATGAGAGTGCTTGTGACTATAATTTAATTTTTATCTTGCTACACTGCAACGTTTAATGGTCTACTTAACGATATATGTACATAGTATGTGTTATAGTGTAAAACCTAAAAAGTGTATTCTCTGTGTAAGTTTGCATAATTATATTTTTTATACTTTATTTGTGTTGACTTAACGTTGCTATTAGTTGCGTTCGAAAACACAAAAATGTCAAAGAGTTTTTCCTAATTTTTACAAGTTTTGGCTGCCTGCTAAATATGTGACTTTATGATAGTGCTAACTAGTTTTTACTTCCTGCCGAACATTGAACGCGCACTTTCTTTTTTTCTTCCATGGCGGCAACATGAATTTCAGTTTGTTTACAAATAAAACATAAACAAAGTCAGCTGGTGTGTATTCTTCCTGTTTTTTCCAATTTACTGTTCGTTCACTTTTTTGCCAAGGTGTTGTCAGTAACTTAACCTCACTTTTTCGGCAGGTCTATTCCGGTCACGCATTTTAAAGTAGTAGAAAAAGTACTGGCTATTTACAACTTTTAATCCGTTGGTTGATACTATTTCAAATTAAATGTAGAAAAATGTGTAACTACAGGCTTATAAGCCTGAATGTAGGTTGGTATCGGCAGCTCCTTACAGCTTGGACATATATTGTAACTTGTAAAAAAGTAAAGGCCGTAAAATATGACAATTTCCTATAAGGCTGAAATGATTTTTTAAAACACATAAATATCAAAAATATAAGCGCAATTTAACCATGCTGCCACTCTATTCTAGTGTGTCAGTAGTCCATTTGGCTTGATATTATGACAATGCAGCAAAAGTTATTTAATATAAAAAAACGCCTTTCCATATGATTTTTGTGTGCGTCCTTTTCCATTGATAACCACGATATCTTTTATTTTTTTTTTACATTTTTAGGGCAAAAATTATACAAATCCAACAATTTTAAATATTAATATCGTTCTGAAGACAACAAGTTCTTTAAAAATCGCGATAAAACGAATTACTAAAATGCACTATTTTAGATACTATTTTCCAACGAATAGTAGTATAAAAATTAAGATCGGCAGCACTGAAAATAAGCATGCCGATCTTGTCAAAATTACAACAAACACGTCGCTACTGACAACGCCTTGTTATTATTCCACCATGCTTCTTCTTCTCTTTAGGAGAGATTGTTGGCTGCAGCGTTGCCACTTTGGTAATTTTTAACCAAAATTGGTAATCTTTTTTCTTCATTTATCAA
This sequence comes from Rhagoletis pomonella, assembly GCF_013731165.1. Classification (NCBI taxonomy): domain Eukaryota; kingdom Metazoa; phylum Arthropoda; class Insecta; order Diptera; family Tephritidae; genus Rhagoletis; species Rhagoletis pomonella. The sequence goes on from NW_023458565.1 coordinate 18,127,090, forward strand.
ATTTGGTAATTTGGCAAATTGGTAACTTTTTCGATTTGGTCCTACATGTCACATAGGTCAATACAGGTTATGATTCCACATTAGGGAGTGGCAAGAAATACCAGGTAATCCAAAAAGTTTTGCAAGGCGAAAAGTTATTGCAGCGTTCCTTGGTTACTAGAATGGTGTGATCTCAAACTGCTTGAAAGTGGCTATTGCTATATCTACCGTGTCCTTTCCCGGAAGATTTTGTGTGATCGTGGACAATAAATGTTGTTTTTAAAGTGCTCCAAAGAGGCTATCTGAGTAGCCTCATAAAAGAGTCCACTGGTGCCAAATCGAATGATAACCGAAGGACATCCCATCTACGGGAAATTATGCGCCTTAAAGCTTAAACAGACGGCAGCGTTGATCCGGATTAACTCGGACTTAGTCTGGATCAACTGCAGTTAATTCCCGAGTTGATCCGGATCAACGCTGCCGTCTGTTTATGCTTTTATAGTCCTCTGTTGCAATGAACCGCATTAATGACACTGTCAATGATCAGATCGGTCGTTTCATGGCATAAACCCTATATAGCTGGAGATGTATATATAAATGCAAAATATACCATTATTAGTGCGTTTTTGAAACGACGCGCAATCGTTTTTTTCTGAATAAAAGGTTGAAAATTTAGATAAAACTTTGTAGATTTTTTATCATTTTTGCACAAAGTTTGAAATGTGAAGTTTGGTAGTTTTTTTGTTGAACTTGGTAACTTTTTTTTGGTGATTTTGGTAAAAAATAAAAAAGTGTTGCGGCAACACTGGTTGGCTGGTGTTCTTATCGAGCACAACTATTTTTGCAGTTACTTTGAGTTTACGACAATCTTATCAAAGTATTACGATTTGTAAAATGTAGATTATAAGCAAATAAGTAAATACTGTTTTCTGACGAAACGGTATTCGCTTCTTGTTAATCAGAAATTATATGTAAATATTTGTTTCGAGTAGTAAATAAATCTGACAGTTTAGTGTTAATATAAAGGAGATTTGACGTTGACATTCGATTGTTGGGTCACACGATTGTATAGATTGTGTCTATACTAGTTATAAGTAAATACATACATATATAGTTTAAATATTCTAAGAAAAGAAATATGGTAAAATTAAAGTGACCTAGCAACTTTTAAAACTCTTTAAAGCTGTGGCATGTGCGAGGTAAAATATCGGTGGTTTCAAAATAATTTTTCTTTTTTGAATCTAGAAAAACAAATTCCCCGCGATCCGTAAAAAAGTGTAGAAGATGTTTTGGAATAACTATCGCTTCACCTTGTTCAATTAGATAACGCATTTATACGTTTATATACTCTTGGCCAGAGCTGTCTCACCCTTAAGAATTTATGGATTTTATACATGGAATTCTTCGCACATCTTTGCTTCAAAGTTTTTATTCCAATATTTTCTGCCTTCTTTGCTTTTTTTATTATTTACACACAATTTTTCATTCCGTCGAAGGTGTAAGGGAAATCCAAAACGTCGCACTGTATTCTATTTTAGAAAAAAAGCGACAAAATCAAATATTTCGAGAAGGAGCAGTGATAGCGATATAACTAAATGTAACGACATTAAAAGCTTTTCAGATAGAGAATTCAGGAAAAATTTTACGTTGAATAAAAGAATTTCCTTGACCTTCAAAAATAGGTTTTAATTTTTATTTATTTTTTTTACCTGATTTATTATGAAATGCGGTTTTAAAAAGTTTTAAACGCATATTTTTGCTGTTCTTACATCAAGGAATCCATTTCCAAGCCTGCAAGAACCAAAAACGCATTTTTTTTATTTCATTGCATGCTGTTTTTAGGTAAGCAGATAACTTTTTACTTGTGAAGCTCGGTTTTAAGCGCAATTTAATTTTTCATTCAATCAGACGTTCTTTCTTAAATGGACTCCTTGGCGTAAGAGCACCAAATAATGCGTTTTTAAGCCTTCGTTTGGGGGATCAGAATTTTAAGGGCAGTTTTTACTGAGCTGTCATTTCATATGACCGTGCCTCGTGATATATGACAACAAACGCAAATGAGGCCAGATGACTACCTGTTTTCATTATTTTGACAAAATTTGACATCAAATTTGGCCTAATGAAAACCAGGCATTACATTACAAAGTTTAAGTTGAACTCAAAATTCAACTTTTATATGCAATTTTAATTTTCAAACACTGCGTTTGTGGATCCTGTTTCTGATTTTACCTTTTGAGCTAAAAATCAGCTAGGTTTCTTCTTTACCTTGTTCAGAAGATGTGGAATCTTCTCCTAAACGCATATTTTCACAAAAACTATATAATTAAATCAAAAAGAATAGCGGCTTTACTGGAAAACACGCACTTTCGTAGAAATTTTCTTGATTTAAAAAAAGAATGGTCCTATGACGGCATTCACATTTACGTTCTTGCGTAAATTATGGGTCACCCTTTAGATAGCTATAACGGACGAACTGTACTACGAATTTTGGGCTATTGTGCTCTCAAATCTCATCACAAGACCTCGCCTAGTCCTAAAGCTCCAATTACAGGGGTTGTGGAGAGTAAATGTGCCTAGCCTTAGGAGATCCTATAAACTGCTGGCCTACATTACATCTTATAAATTACTGCTCATCTGCTCTGAATTCTTCCCTGATAGTATGTCGTCTTATAGCAAGGAAAGGCTCTGGTCCTATGGGTCGGGTGCAAATACTCTTTCAACCGATTAAACGACGGCACAAATTATACATGTACCAACCAAACATAGAATGTAAAATTCCGAAATCTATGTGTTAATCGTACAACACCCATAGGAAATAGGATCACTTAGTAATGCCTTACCAACAACTTACACTTCCTTTGGCGGTCCTTGCCACTTTCCTGCCGAATCTCTCTTACTCTAACAAAGGCGTGGCCGCCCTGTTGGAAGTAGAAATTTATAATGTACATTTGGTATTAGACATGTGTGTAAAGCAGGCGCTCGGAAATAACTTCGGCGGCATGGTATTTTGCAACCTACAATGTAAGGCGTCATCGGTGGTATTCAATTTGTGGTTTACTAATAGATGAAGTTGGTCATGATGACAATTTTGGTACTAAAAGCTGAAAGAAAACATTGATTACCTTGTAAGGTGTTTACCTACTTTCCCAGTGGGATATGAAATCTATGTAGTATAATACAGTATTATTTAGCTATCGATTGCACCAAAACAACAAAGTTTGCAGCAGAATAAATATAAATTGAAATACTTACTCATTGATGAAAACTTACTAATCAACTTACGTTTTTTCTTTCTCTTTTCCGGCATCACCTAACTTCCCTTCATTAACCGCTGATTTATTGTTCCACTCACAGTATGAGCAGCGTTGTGAGTAGCACAGCGCCCAGTCCAGCCAGCTTCATTGACCCGAATGGCACAGCAGCAGCCGCAGCTGCAGCCGTCGCATCGATGATGACCGAATCGACAACTTTAAAACCGAATTTTATTGTACAAGCCAAACCAATGTCGTCGCCCATTGATCCGCTCAGTCACGTCGGTGATGGTATCTTCCTGCAAACAAAGACCGCTCAAGGACTTGCGACTGTATTCGTGTGGGCGGCACTCTTTATCACATGCCAACAGGTGGGCAATACTATTTGACTTAACCTATTAACTGGTTTGCTTAACTTATAACCTGTATGCCTTCCTGTTGCTCTAAACGTTTCTTTAACAAATAGATTTATCAACACCTGCGTTGGTATACAAATCCACAGGAGCAACGTTGGATAGTACGTATCCTATTTATTGTGCCCATGTATGCGACATACTCGTGGATCAGTTTATTTTTCTTCAATTCAGATAATGTGTACGTGTATTTCTTTACCGTACGTGATTGCTATGAAGGTAAGTCTGCAGCGGTGCGTTTGCTATTTTTACATGAAATTAGAATGTATATGAAATATTTCTCGTTTTTCTTCATTCTTCTAGCTTTTGTCATCTACAGTTTCCTGTCGCTATGCTACGAGTACCTCGGTGGCGAGGGCAACATTATGTCCGAGATACGTGGCAAACCCATTAAAAGCTCGTGTCTTTATGGCACTTGCTGCCTAAGAGGTAAAACATATACCATCGGCTTCCTACGCTTCTGCAAGCAGGCTACATTGCAATTCTGCTTGGTGAAGCCGCTTGTGGCGTTTATTATTATATTCCTGCAAGCTTTTGGCCACTATCATGATGGTGATTGGAGGTAAATTTTTCTATTTACTTATTGAAATTCGTGACTGTGCAGTCAATTGCTAAACTACGATATATTCTACAGCGCCAATGGTGGTTATATTTACATTACTGTCATCTACAATATATCCGTTACTCTTGCCCTCTACGGCTTGTACTTATTCTATTTTGCTACGCGTGATTTGTTAACACCCTTTGAGCCTGTGCTGAAGTTTTGTACAATCAAATCGATTATCTTCTTATCATTTTGGCAAGGTGAGTCATCTGAAATCATTGTTGCCTTTTGTTTTTTGTTTACTAATTATTTGCTTTTGCCTCTCGCCAGGTGTGATGTTGGCCATTTTGGAGAAGGCCAAAGTCATCTCGCCGATCGTCGACAGTGCTGGCACTCACACCTCAGCTGGTACTGTCTCGGCGGGCTATCAGAACTTTTTCATTTGCATTGAAATGCTATTTGCTGCGATTGCGTTACGCTATGCCTTCCCCTATCAGGTGAGCAAAACCAACATATATTTACTTCACTTATTTGAATAATTAGTTTTCTTTGTAAAATAGTTGGTTACAATCATGAGTAATACCGACATAGTTCAACTATACTTATAACTAAATATTTCAGCGTTAACATTTGCCAGTCATTTGCTCGCTCAACATACGTATGTACGCATGTATTATTGCCATTGATAAGATAAACGTAAAATAATAATAATATTTCGCAAGCAATTAACACTTCGAAGATTACAAATGTTGGCTGATGTACAGCTGTTACTAGCTCAGCATGTAGAAAGTGTGAAGTCTGAATGTAGACTAGCGTAGAGTGAAAATTGAAAGTGGAGGTTGCACATAAATTGAAATTGAGTGTTTATGGGCGAAGCGAAATGTAGATAGGCATTGGAGCGTGGCGCGTATTTAGTAGTATTTTTTCTTCTTTTATTTGCTTTTGATTTCCATTATTCTTTAACATTTGTGTGCGCTTTTCGCATGATATCTTTATATCTTGGCGATATTTGCACTATTATTGTTTATTTTTTTAACAGCCATAAGCGTTATTGGTAAATATCGAAAGCAAATGTTTTATTTTATGCTAATTAACTAATGGCCTGTATGGTAATCGAAGAGTGAGCGCTGTCAACGTTTATAGGGGGAAACATGTTTGCAAAGTTGCCCGTAAAATTAGCAATTATAATGGCCACATATTTACGGACACTACTGTTTACAAGTGTTGGCTATTTTTTCTTTAATTTTAATAATTTTTTTTTACAAAAATATAGTTTATACCACAACGGACACCCTGCAACTAAAAACTCAATTTCGCCAAATTTTTAAAAATGGTCATAGAAATTTTCAACTTTTTAACCTGAACTTCTAGAAAAAAATCGCGTTGATTTTTGAGATTTTTTTTTTGCTGACGGTTCATTTTCTCTTGCATAGTATTATACTAAAATTGAATGGACTAACATACAAAACTGCATTACCAAAATTCTGAAAAAAAGTGAAAATTTTAGGGCAATTTTTTTGAAATGCGGCGAATTTTTATAAATCTTGTTTAAGGTTTGAAACTTTGATTTACATAGTTTTCGGTATAAACGCAATTAAAAAAAAAAAAATTATTATAAATAAATGGTCAACCTAGTAAAGCAGTAGAGTCCCAAATTATGTGGCCACACTGTATTTAAAAGTAGGTACTTTAATATAGAAATATTTTGCATAAATTTTTAATGATCACAATGCTACGTTTATTTAATACAAACAGATCTACAAAAGTCAGCTATTAAAATGTTTTCAATACTTCGACTCCAATATCGCTGAATAGCCCCACAGTCGAAGTATCGACTGTGATTTTTTTTTAACTCCGGCCTTGAGCCCCTTATTTTTGGCCCCTGGTTACTTTGCAACGAATTTACAATTATAAGCCTACTTTAGGCTAAAAGTACTGTCACACGTGCTAAAACAAGTTATTTCAGCAAGCCTGGCAAACTGAAGAATTTCGAAAAGCCATTGCAGGAGGAGTGTTTGAGTTTAACGGGAATGAAGATTATTGTCGGAGCTAAAAGTACATAATTTTAAAACTAAGTAGGAATCTCAAAACCAGTGTATTTATGTCACTTAGAGCGCGAATATCTTCCCGCGTGTAGTGTATCCTATCTTTTAAGTTGGAACCAACCATACACACCCACAAAATTTCAATGAATTAGCTTCGGAGATAAGCGTAAACGAATACAGTGACACGGGATTTTTTTATATTAAGATAATTTCTTATTTTTGATGTTTTGTTGAAGAAATTTTAAAGTATTTCTTTCAAATTTCAAATAACAATTTTCTTCCTCATCTAATTTCAGGTATATGCGCGCAGCTGTATTGCCGATGGTCAAGGTCGCTCTGTAACAATGCAATCGATTTCAAGCAGTCTTAAAGTATATCAAAAACTGATGGATATATCTTTAAAGTGATTAAATTAATACATTTTATTGTGTTTGCAGGAAACAATGAATCCCAAGGATATTATGACAGATGCTATACACAATTTTCATCCACAATACCAACAATATACGCAATACAGTTCCGGTAAGTCGCTTTTGTTTTGTTTTCTTGAATACCATACTATTCATATACATACGTATGCATTTGTATGCATGTTTCATGTGGCTTTAAAATATTTATGTATTGCGCCTGTAATTAATTTATTATTGTATTGCTATGTAAACACTAAAAAAAACTGAAACATTTAACAGCACTCATTATCATACATAAATATTGCCCGATCAATGCAAGTCGCTAACCACCGCTATTATAAATTCATGCTGTCTATAAATTCATTAACCACTATAAAAAACTGCTCAAACCTTGCTCTTTTTCATAATCGCTTTTTTTTTACCAATCGCCCACTTTCTGGTTAGTTGTTAGCATTTAGGTATTGGGCGTTGAAAACCCTGTATTCAAACTATATTTCCTTCTTCCTTCTTTCTAATTACACTCCACCTAAACATCTGTATGTATATTATTTCAAATGGCACTCGTAATCGTTGCATACCCATCTAATGCGTTTCGTTTTACGTACAATATTTTTTTTTGTTTCCATTTCTTTTAATTTGGTTTCGGTTGAATTTGCGTTTAGTGCATTTATTTTTTTTTTGAAAATATTTGTTTTCGCTACCATCTTAGGTTTTTCTTCAAATTTGTTTCTTTTCTCTTCTATTCTTTTTACAGAAGTTACCTCGTCTCAACGTTATGAGAAACTTTAAAATGCATGACATTCGTTCTGCTAATAATGAATGTGCCGAGACGAAGACATTTAATGTTGTGAGAAATAGAGAGAGAAGAGAGCGCATTGAAAGAGGATAAAAGTACTTAACATACCTAATAAGATATGAAACGATATGAATTCTAAAACGATATTTTTTCTATAGTGCTGTTGCGTTTAGAAAATGCCTTTACGAAGTGCTTTTCGCATACCAAAATTGCCTTATAATAGTTATAAACACATATACTACCTACATATTTATACATACATACCTATATGAATTGCAAAACAAAACCGTCTTAAACGCTGTTTATGATAAAAATGAAAATTTTTAAGTGAAACATTGCATAGCTCTTAAGTTTATATGAAGAATAGCACATACACACATACATGAATGTCTATATTGCAAAAGCCCTATTGTTTGTGTTTTTCTTTTTTTTTAATGTTATAAGTTTTTACGTGTGCTGATTATAATCTGTAGCAAAGCACAAAAGCGTCTATTTACTAGCTCAATATACACCTGCGCAAACAAGCATTTTTGGCTAACAACTTTTAAGATTTTTATTGCAAAATAAACCAAAATTTTGTCCAAACACATTCCATATGCTTCAAATGTCCATATTTGCTCACATAACAATGCCTTCGAAGGACGCCAAGCCAAACCTTTTAGCACAATGGAGTGTTTGGGCTGGTCTACTCAAACAAAAGGAACCCTAGGCGTAATATATTTATTAAAATTCTTCTTTACTGGCACAACATATGTAAAACATTTTTAGAGAATTTCGTCGTCTCTTAACCTGCTAGTTAGCTTATTTTTTTTTAATTCTTTATATACCATCTTACACACATTTTATGTAGATATAAACCACTTTTTTTTTTAATAAAATGCCCATCTATCTTTAGGCAAAAAAGTACTTAGTGACTGTCCAAAATAGGAAGAAAACGACATTTTACACATATAAAACCTAGTAATACTATTATTTGGGGAGCGTTACTGAGGTTCTTGGGTACCCAAATTTAACTGGTTAATTTTTCAAGCATGGATCAAGCGACATATTGAATATTTATTGCGTTTGGAACTATTTTTGTACAAATTTTCTATTTTAAAATATATTATTTGTAAAGCTCAAGATACTTTTTTAATTTTTACAAAGTAAAAAAATACAAATGATAGTACAGATTATTGTTTCCAGTACGTAACAACTTTTACACCGTTGTTTATATTTTTGCATTTTTTATTTAATTTTTTTGAGTTTGCTGTGTTCGGTAAATAATAAAGCTGCACTAAAAATTGTATTGCTCTACAATTTTGGAAAGACATTATTGCTTTTGAAAACTTGGCGTCATGAGCTATCGACGCAAATATAATACGAAACTCGGTATTTCTATCTGGGTTCTCCATTTACGAAATTAGAATCGCTGCGTGTTGCTCTTTAAAATGAAAACACTTGCATTTTACGCATTTTCTAGTTTTAGTTTAGAAGCAATATTTTTATTTTTTTCTAACACAAATTAAAAGGCAGTCGTTACTTAGGAAATTTTTTGACTTATGGTTCTTATGCGCTTTTTCGAAATTTATTTATTTATTTTTTTTTTGAATTTCTACCAGCAGCTGCATTTTAGAAATCTTATGAATGATGAAGTTCAAATGTATTCAGTAGATATATACACATACATATGGGCATTTCCAATCTGACGTGACGTAACATTTAGATGACAAAATGTTTAAAAATAGAATGAAAAAGTCGAAATTTTGGAAAGGTTGTTCAAGGTTCATAGTAATTAAGTAGCTCTTTCTTTATTCAGTGAAAAGTGGCAACAATTGATTGTAGAGATTGAAGAGGATATAAGCCGACATATGCGCTGGCGTGACATTACAAAAAATAATAAGTGGGTATTGACTTCGATTACAAAATTGCAAAACTCAGCGAATTGGGCAACGTATAGAATTATTTGTAGTAATATCTTTTCAAAATCTCTCGATCCTGGCGCCACCTAGCGAGACCATTTTTCGCAAAAACGTTTTTGCTTACATAACGAGGTATATATTATAAAACCAGCAAAATTGGCTCATAAATAAGTTCGATATATGACTTTTATTTTTTTCGCTATAGACCTTCCGCTGGAAACGCCCGTATGCACATTCAAGATGGTTTATTTTAATTTGTGACATTTTTTTTAAGTCCTTCAATTTCCATTTTGCTCTGAAGAAAAGCTTCTTATTATTCTTATCTTATGCAAGATAACCTAAATTTTAATTTTTTTTTGCCATTCAATTTATTTCAATGCTTATTAATTTCTCAACCAAAACACAAAACAAAAATATATACACTGCCGACAAAAAGTATTGGCACAGCGAATTGTTCACAATATATGCACCAATTTCTTTCTATTATTTTTCTGATAATTTTTTTAAATATGGTTCATTCGACAACAAAAAATATAAAAATATAATTTCTAAACTTTGTGCAAATCTCGCGAAAAACCAATAAATTTTCATGCAAATTTTCAGCTTTTTAATCAGATTTTTTGGAGTGTTGTAGCCCATTAAATTCTATTAAAAAAATGCAATTTCGGAGTTAGTCAAAAATCGCTTTGATTTTTAAGATTTTTTTTTGTTGAAGGTATGGAAGAGACTGCGTGAAAAAAACTGCCATAAATCAACGGTAATTCCTAGCTACTAAAAGCTTGTACTTTATTATAATAAAATTGATTGGGCTACAAATCTGCATACTAAAAAAAATCTAAAAAATCTGATTAAAATTTGCTGAATTTTCGCGAGTTTTTCACAAAATTCGCTGTGCCAATACTTTTTGCCGGCAGTGTATGTAGAAAAATAAAGAGAGCCAAATCCAATTTTTTTTCTCACGTATATTTCATGAATTTAATTGAATGCTTTTGCAATTTATTTTACTTATGTACTGTGTTTTGTTTTTCACTCATACCTACTACAATTTTTTTTTGAGCTTTTTATGTGATAGCCTTATATAAATATTTACAATGCGCATGTGAAAATTTTATGCATATTGAAATGTACTAAAAATTATTTGCTACAATGAATGGAAGTTTATACTTAAAAAAAATATGTATAATTTAAAACATAAATATTGTATGAAATTTGATTAGAAAGTTTTAAATAAAAATGTGTGCTTAAGTAAAAGTGTATTTTTTACTGTATGTGGAAACTTAATCTCTTGCTAGCTTAGAGTGAAAAGTTGCCAAGTCCAGTTTATAAAATTGTATAGGAGAGAAAAAAAGCCTTTCAAACTCAAACTAAAATTTTAATACAAGTTTGCGCGTTCTCCAAACAAATCAAATTCTACAATGTTAATAAAAAGTTGTTTATATTCTTTAGGAATTAAAAAATAGGTAGTTCGATCTCTTAGAACACGATGCTCCTTTAAGTATTCTTGCTTCTTGCATCAAATTAGATTTTTTTTTTTGAAAAAGTGGCCATAGCAATTTTTCACTATAAGCTAGCGATATTTTGTTTTAGTTACATACATACATATGTTTGTAACAATTTATTTTAAGAAATTTTATTTTTTTTACATGGTTTGACATATTTACAACCAAGTAGTATGTGGTAGCCACTTCATTCTTCTGTTTCTCCCGCGATTTTGGCAAAAATGATAAGGAGAGCTCCAATAATATCATTATTAAAAGTTTCCACTTAGAATACATTTCCGTAGATAACCAGCAAAAGAGAAAGTCTAGGTAACCGGAACGAACCAGATTTATATCTGGCCAAGTACTGGAATTCGTTTGCTGTTACAAAATGAAACTACTCACTAGGAAAGATTTCAGAGTATACAATTATTTTCGACTCCTAGTTCGTTTTTATCTATAATTTCTTTATTCGCTGTCCGATGGGTACCAAAAAAAAAGTGCTTTGCTAGAATGCAAAAAATCAGAAGAGAAAATATGTGTAGAAAAGAAGAATAAGGAGACAAAGAAAAAAAAAAAATAAAAGGAGAAAAAGGCGAAGAAAAATAGGAATAAGAATACGAATAATAAAAGTAAGAACAAAATATGTACATAGCTAAGAGAAAGAATAATAAAAAGAAAAATTTGATGAGGAAGCAGGAAATGAAAAAGAATAAATAAGATGATAAAAAAGGCGAAGAAGTATATAATTAAGAAGAGGAGGAAGAAGAGATATATAAGAAGAGGAAGTAGAACAAGAAGAAGAAGAAAAAAATATGAGGATGAACAAGAAGAAGACAAAAAGAGGAAGATTAACAAGAAGAAGAAAAAAGAGGAAGAAGAACAAGAAGAAAAAAGATAAGGAAGGAGAAGCAAAAGATTAAAAAGGAGAAGCAAAAGATTAAAAAGGAGAATAAGAAAAATAAGAAGAATAAGAAGATGGAGAAGAAGAGATGATGAAGAAGAAGAGATGATGAAAGAGAAGAGATGATGAAAAAGAAGATGAAGAAGAAGCAGAGGAAGAAGATGAAGAAAAAGAATAGGAAGAAGAAGATGAAGAAGAAGAATAGGAAGAAGAAGAAAAATAGGGAAAAGCAGAAGAAGAAAGAAGAAGAATGGGACGAAGAAGAGGCGGAAGAAGAAGAAGAAGAGGGAGAAAAAGAAGAAGAGGAAGAAGAAGAAGGAGAAGAAGAAGAAGAGGGAGAAGAAGAAGAAGAAGAAGAAGAGGGAGAAGAAGAAGAGTGAGAAGAAGGAGAAGAGGGGGAAGAAGAAGAAGAGGGAGAAGAAGAAAGAAGAAGAGGATGACGACGAAGAAGAAGAAGCCGAGGAAAAGAATAAGAAGATAATTTAGAAAAGAATGAATAATAAGAAAAACTAGATTAGGCAAAAGGAGAAGAAAAATAATACAAACACGAAAATATCAATAGAAAGAAGTTGGAAAAACAAGAATAGGGATATAATAAATGTATGTATTATGAAACATCATAAATCTAAAAAATCGATTACCGAATAATAATAAATTACAAACTCTTAGTTTTTGATTTCTCTTAAATTAATAGCTTTTGTTTATTATTTTTAAAGCATGGCGCTATAAGCATTTTAAAAAATTTATACCATCCATCATAAATTGTTGTTGTGTTCCGTTACGTTTTCCAACTTTCGCAATCATTTGCATACCTATAATATATTTTAGCTGCTATGAGCATTTTCCTACTCTCATTTAGGTGGTAAAAATTCACGTGGCATACGTGTCTCCTCCTACGATCCTGATGAGCCCAGTGCAACACATCATGGCAACAATCAAGGCAACAGCGGTACAATGGGTAGCATGGGCAATGTCAGTACAGGTACACCTGGCGGTAGTGCGGCCAGTTGTGTTGCTTCGAAAACATTGGGTAATCAAAGGAAATTCATGCCAGGTGGTCAACGAGTAGCCACCATTAGCCAGAACTACAATGAGAAGACAATGCTGCTGAGCAGCGATGACGAGTATCAGTAGATAGCAGCAGAGACAGAGACGCTGGAAGTGAGGAAGAGGAGAAGCAGGAGTGAGCAGAGGAAGCGTGCCGCCCTAAAAGCACTTTTTAATACTTAAAGAACAAAAACAAAAACTCACTCATATTACACTGAAACAAAAATTGTTAATTTTTTGGACGTACGGGTGTTGGTGATTTTAATTTGCTGTGTTTTGTTTTTGTTTAACATCTGTAGCTAATAGCCGCATCGTCATGAAGACGGTAGTTTATTAAAAAAAATGGCACAAGTGGTTTAATAAAAAAAACGTGCGTATACATACATATAGTTTAAAAATTATTTTAAAGTTATTTAATTATTATTTGTTTAATTTTTTTATTTTTTAAAAAAGTATGTATATTAGCAGTACAAATCAATTAATATTATACAAAAAGCATAATTCAATCAAAATGTCAAAAAATAGTTAAGGTGCTAATTAGTAGATTTCATACATATTTTATCATATTGTTGTCTTTTATTTTATTTTATTTTTTTATTAATTATTCGTTCGTTCAATTTATTGCTTAAAGCAGAACTGAATCGTCTCCGATTGTTTTCATTAAAAACAAAAAGTAGGTAATAATACATACGTACAATAACGCTAGCAAAATATGGAATCTTTTAAAGTAAACATGGAAAGCTTCTCTAAAGCAAAACCAGCCAATGTCCAAAAAATCGTTTTTTATTAACATTATAATTATTATAAATATTATTATAACATTGTATGTATGTATGTAGATATATATATGTATCACATGAATCCGTCGTTTGGTGGTCGTGTGTGAGTGTATTGTATATTTTAAAATAAATAAATTGCAAATGAAAATAAAAATCTACAACATACATACATATATGCTTTGCATTAGATTTTTAAGCAAAATATGTAGGATTGTATTACAAAAAAAAATATGTAATTGAAGGCGAAGTGTTGCGATTAGAGATGATTTGTAAGCTTAAGAAGGGTAATGCAAAAGTTAGTTAGATATAAGATCTTTGGAAAACTTAAATAAAGCACTGAAATGTAAAATAAAAACTTGCTGAAATGAAAATTTTTTTCCCCCATATAAAAATTGGTCCACTTTAATGTGTATACGAGTATATGTCGCAAGGTGTCAAAACACGTTTTCTGCAAAAATTTAAATTTTATTACGGACTCCGGTATACCCATCCAGTAAAAATGTTTGTTAGGGGAGATTTTCGGATAAGGCGACAAACCCCTTGAAATGGGTGTGGCAGTTTTATAACTAAAGTTAACAAAACAAAGATTTTATTGTGGATTTCAGCAGAATATTACTTAACATTTGTTCCGCAATATTTTTGTATCAAAGAATCTTCTAGAAAAGTTTGTGACAATTTTAGGACTTGCACTTGTATGAGAAGAAAGTCTCATTTTGAAGTTATTGCAAATGCGCATTCAAAAAATTTTGTTTATAAGCTACATTATATGAAGAAGGAGGATAAGCAGCTGACCATGCACTTCAAATTATAGCTTTCGCGCTCCAATGCACATTAGCTTTTTATTAGATACTCGAAAACAACAAAACATTGCCTTAGCTTAAGTGGTGCTGAAGATATGAGCTTACAGTAAAGGACTATTTTTGCAAATGGACTGTATATATTTTTGAGCAATGCCGGAAACCTTTTTCAGTAAGCTTTTTGGACCATGCGGGTTTTTATTCCCTGACTAATTTGATGTAAGGTTTGGGCCGAATAAAATTTTGCAGTACAAAAAGATTATATCTTTTAAACCAGTCGTCAGAATTTTCAAAACAACGACCTTTTGTTTTTGTAGTATTAACCACAAATTCGCATAAAGTTGTAAAGAAACGGGAGCTATTATTTCTTAAAAAAGAAGTTTTGAATTTTCTGGAACCTCGTCAATTAGCGTTTTATATAGTAGTATTTAGCACCTTCACTCACTCACTACTACTAAGATCATGCGGCTTTTCAAGCCTGGTTTCAATATGTTTTCAAAACGAACACATAATCAAAATTTGCTGCATTTCAGGGGTCGGCAAGTGGTTTGTAAATTGGCAGTTTTTAAATACGTGTCTGGAGATAAGAAATTTTCTCGAGGTTCTTCGATGTAAACCTTTATATTTCATAACAGAACGTTATATAAAATAAATAAAAATACCCTCATTATAGCGGAAAGATCGCTCTTTCGAATGAGCCTGACTAAAAAAATTAACCATTGCTACGCATGTAAAAGTATGGCGCTTAAAAACGCAGTAAATCGTTTTATTACAAACTTTTTTTAATTGTCACTTAAAAAAATTTTTAAGTCCCAAAATTAAACGCAATGGGGCATATGAGGTTCTGGTTGTGCAGTTACACTTGCTGTACTATTCTCAATTCCTATATATACATACTTCCGTCCGCGCTCCCGCACACATTTGATAAAGGACTGAGGCTAATCGACTTCCGGCGCCCGAAACTTGATAGTCTGGAGTACTATGTTGTAGCATAACTAAACTAAGTGCCCAATTTACATGGATGTCTCCAGATCGTAAAACGAGAATTTTGTACATCGATCATTTTGTGATACATATATAGAAGGCACGATTCCAGTATTCTGGACCCCGACTTGGGCGACTATCTTGTGTCAGCTAAGATAAGCACACGCCTCTGTGTAGAAAAAAATGTGTTCGCGCGGCAATACAAGGAACGGTCAACGACGAAATGATGCAATCAAAACAGGATGCCGAGCGTCTTTGCCACTCGACTCTCACACCTGCTCTGAGAGAGCACTCCTCAACTAACCGATATTTGTATGCAGGCAGACTACAATGCCGAAGAGGAAAGCGAGTCCTTTGAGAGATCACTTTTCAACTAACTGATATATGTATGCAGGCAGACTACAATGCCGAAGAGGAAAGCGAGTCCTATTTTCCGAAATAAAAAGAGATGCGGGAAGATGTGTATGTGAAGAGCTTGAAAGCTGGGCTAAAGGAAGAACCACCTACCATTTTATAAAAAAGTCAAGCGATTTATGGAAGGTTTTAAGACCACGACGATGCAATTACAAACACGGTAACCAAGTGACCGATGTCCAGAACATTCTTAACTTGTGGAGGGAACACTTCCTGACCCTGTTGAATGGTAACAACACTGAAACCATATGCCATAGGCGCCAACCAACATGGGCCTCTAAAACGTCGCGCATAACGTCTTATCGAGCTCTTGGTTTAAAGGGCTGAAGTCCACAATCTACCATTTGCCTTACCTTGGAAAAGATCCAAGAGAGGAGGATCGGCACACCCTCTATTGCTTTCTGCGGAACCAAGAAAGTAGCCGAAGACGCTAAGTAAAAATGTCGCTTCACTGAAGCATCATCATTAATGCGAACGGTAGATCCAAGCCAGTGCACGTTAGACCGTCTTCTTCAAATCCTGCCGATCACGTGATGTCATTGGAATAGTCGCACCTGCTGGATAGAGTTATTTTTCACTTGATTTCCAGGCTGGCATTATAGGTGGTGTTAATGCTGAATCTTTAGAAGACGAAATCCCAATGGTGGGTGTCCATTTAGATATCTAATTTCTCTTTCAGAATTAGACTCATTGCGAATATCTGGGCAACGGTGGATTTCCAAGGCCTGAAGCCACACTGGTATACTACAATCCGTTAGTTCAAGAAGGGCTGCAGTCTTTCGCACAAAACCGCTGATAGAACCTTGTATGCAATGTAAAGAAGTTTTATTTTTCGTTAATTGGCATAAAAAGCAGGATACCATTTCTTGTGGATTTGGCAAAATATACTAAGACTCCGAATCCTCGGTCTTGTATTAATCACATCAGCTTAATAGATTAATAGCGAGTAGATGGACGGGAACTTTGTTCCTATACATTTGCTTAGGTTCCTCTTCTTCCATCTTATGTTACCAGATTTCCATCTTCGTCTCGGCAGAAACCAGCTCCGGACTCGAAACTATTATCTCAGTTCTACACTCACGAATTTCTGCCTGGCTTTTGTACTCCTTCTGGAAAATACGTAGGAGCTGATTGTTTAAACATCATTGAGGGCCGAGAGCGAAATTACTCAGTGCAGCTTCTAGATATTGATATGTACGCTGGCTCTTTCTTGCTTGAAGCTTAAGTTCCCGACTATTGGACCAAATATGCGTTCTTTGTCCACGCGAGCATTTAAGGCTCCAATCAATATTTTGACATCGTGCGCACCGCTCATATGCTTCCTAGATGGGATCGTAGAATAGCTCTTTGGTCTCATAGTTCTTCTCTCCCGTAGATGCATAGACACATAGACTATATTATCCCGTGTCTACAATTTGGGGAAAGTCAGTTGAGGAGGATGGATGATGTAAGGGTCTGCAAGGAGCAGGGAATCGGATTCACAGAATGACAGAAGATATATGAGCAGGTGTCTATAAGTCGTCAAACTACCAAACTACTGCAGCATCTACCAGGCGGAAGTCGCGGCGGTAATGAAAGCGGCAGAGCTCAACAACTACTATTTTATTTCTAACTATATATGTCGATAGCCAATCAACAAAAAATGGCTTTGCCGTGTGGTGATAACTGTAGGAAGTGCGAAATTGAAAAGAAACGGTATAGCACATATTGTGCTATTGTCAAGAGCTGGCAATTTACTCCTGAACTCCGTTAAGGGAAGGCTTTCTTACTAGCCTAGAGCAAGCAACAAAAGACGGGTTCTACAAAATCATAAAATTCGCTAAGAAGGTGTCACCTGGTGTGGTAACACAATGTACGAAAATATCTATCTATGTGAGGCCTTTAATAGCCAGCCAGTTCTACCTAACCTAACCTAGCTTTGAGGGAGACTGCGGAGATTCGTTCGACGCTGGTAGTTAACCCGGAGACAAGTTTTCGGGGACCATGTCTACCTACATTTCCGCGTTTGCGTTATACTTTTCTAGGACATCCCGCTGCTTCAGAGAGGCACCTTCCCGGATATTCCAAGTGTACATATATCCATAAATCGCTGCCCTTATTCCGTAACTGTTGGTAGTCAACGTTGGATGGAGCACATTTGTTTTTTTTTGTTATTTGGAAGAAGGTTGCTCATCCTGCTCAGGGTTCGCAGACGAGTGCTTTAAGGGGAGAAATTGAGTATAGTCGACCAACTCCAATTTCCCAGAAGTCCGACTAAACCAAATTGAAAATACTCGTATCTTCCACTTTCACTTCATAATCAGGGCTGCGATTGCATTCAGTGATCGCATATTCGTAGATTTAACGACAAACTGTTGACGCACACTGTAATCAATGATTTTTGTTAAGCATTAACCGATTTAATTATCTTTTATAAGTATGTATTTTACATAAATGCCACATTGTTATGCTGCTGAATGAGTTAAAATGTATTACTTGATGCTTCAGTAATTTATTTTATTGTTGACCAATATATTTATGTAAATTCATTTAAATCATAGTTGGAAATGGTCGCGTCCACTTTTTACACTCCCATTTCAGTTAATTGCAGGAAAATGAATTTAATTACGTTAAAACTTAAAATAAACTGATTAATTCTTTCCTGTAAACAACTTTGTATAAAAAATGTATAACATGTCTAAAAAAATAATAACAGATTTGGGGAAAAAATCAACTACCCAGCAAACAATTAGGTTTGATATACATTTGAGAATAATTTTAAATCAAAGCCCTTTCTCAAATGTCAAACGTTTAAAAATGATTTGATATTGATTTTAACATAAATTTTTTAAAAATCCATCCTCCATTTTGAGTTGCAACCCTAAGATATATAAATACTCGTGTATGAATTAATCTAGTGCCGGTTTCTCAAGTAGGCTTTAAAATTTATCCTCCCTTCAAATACATTTTTTTTAGAACAAAATCCTAAAAGGGTTACTTCTTGAATTTCCATTAGCACTTTCTATGAAAATTAATATTTTAAATCATACAAATAATATGTAAATATGTATATGAATACGTCCCTGTATTTACATTGTATATACTACGTATTTATTTATACAAAAAACCACTGTGTATATACATACATATGTATGTCAGTATGTATGTCGATATGTTATGTCAATAATCTCGCTGAATATTCCACAACGCGGAAGTCAACTGACAAGCATACAATTGCCAGTAATTATTTTTCAATATATCACCATGCCAATCGTCACTACGACCAACAACTCGAAATGGCTGGTCAACTCGGTTTATTTGCCAAGGATGTAGTAGGCAAGTGTGAGGCTGTATAAGAGCGGGAGGAATGTAATGTACATACATATGTACAATGTACATACAATTGTAAACTAAATGGGTGAGCAAGTACGTATGTATGTGCACCCAAAAAAGGACAAGCGGACGATTACGGGAGAAGTAGCGGGTAGAGGATGTAATCGCCACACACATTTGCCTTGCGGTTATTATCCATTCAAAGCGATTTTCCATTAACTGAATGCTTGTATAGACATATGTATGTACGCATACGTGCGTATACATAGCATAAGCATGCATGAAAATCTAAAATATCCCAGTATTAAAAATAAGAGCAATTCTTGACTAAAACGTAGCACTATTCAAGTTTTCAACTATCCATTCTTAAGTAAAACGAAAGTAAATTAAGAATACTCTCAGTGCGCTCGCTTGTTCGATCCTTCATATCATTAATAATGTCCCCAATGCTGACCCAATTGTATAGCCCCTTTAGGCCACTTGTTATGGACGTCGTACCGGCTTGCAACAAAAAACGCTTATTTA
>NW_023458565.1:18156668-18279100 GCF_013731165.1 Rhagoletis pomonella
TTGAAAAATTTGTCGCTTACGTCTTTTTGGCGGTTAGGTCTTGATATGTATATACATCACTGGTACCAATCCTGCAAGGATATCATTGCTTCGCCATGGTTGTTCTAACAGAAGTTCCAAGTTTTTCCAACAGTCAGTATTTAAGCTCTTCAAGCTTTCATATTCCGGTCTCTCCCTTATTACGTAAATACGTATTGTTTCCACAAAGCTCGCGTTGCACCTGATCGCAGCGTAGACCTTTCGGTTCACTGAAATACAACCATTTCTTTGGCGGCGGTATGAAGTGAGCAGGAAATGTGCTCCTTTCACTCACATACATCAGTAAATCGATTTGTTAAAGAGTGCTCTTTCTGAATGAGTATGGCAGTGGGGCGGCCAAGGTCCTCGGTATCTGTTGTGATGCTGATTTTGGAGTGAAGGTTTCCTTGCTTTGTTAGTTGCATATTTTTTGTTGCCAGGAAGCGGTTGCGTATTTGGCTGCTAGAAGTTAGAAAGTCCTAGTGGATGTTTGATCCTCTAATCGTTTCCAAGTCCAGAACATGAAAACGTGTCTGTCGTCTATAACTAACGGCAATTGAGGCATACACATAGCTTGATCGATCTTATGCTGGAACCTGGTGATGAATCGCATGATGTTTTGGGCTACGCAGAAATTAATTTTTCAACGGTGGGGGAAAAGATGACAGCCATGCTCACCCTGGTCATGAAATAGCTAGGAATGACTCTATCATATGAGAAATCTTTCGACCATGTATTGGGGAACGATTTTTGTTCATGTTTTGTCGGTTTTTGTATTGGCAAAACGCAAACCCTCACGGGATGTTTGCCTTGTCTCCTCCATTGCATTTCATTGTCAACTTTAGACTTTCGGAGGATATCAACCAGCTGGGTAGATGCGCCTTCCTCTCTAAATTTTCGCCGTGCTTACCATCAATTAAGTGGATTTCCTTCGAAGCTTGTTACTCTTTTCCATAAGCATTTTGTATTGCGTGGTGGGTCCTAAACGCAGCGAAAAACCGTAACCTGGGTAATTAAAATTTTTTCTAATACACGTTCGTATAGTTAGATGATTGCCCGCTTGCTGTCACATCTACTGGATAACAAGCGCTACAGACTTCAGTGAACATTTAAACCGAGTACGTCATCGAGACCCCACTGCAGTGCACCGAAGTTCCCCCGCTACCCGCGTGCTTAACTTGAAACCGAGCAAATGTATTCAATTATTTACTTTCATAAAAGTGAAAGAAAAAAATCAATTCACCTGGCAACGTAATGTAAGTATTTCGGGGCACACAAGTGAAGAGCGAAAAATACAAGCTCGCCACCAATAATTTCAAGCGTGCAGGTGGCAGATACTGCAGCAAACTTGTATATATGACCATTAGACTGGATCACTCTCCATACAAAAAAAAAAAAAAAAGAAAGTGCGCCTGGGCCACACTGGAGAAGTGAAACTTACGTTTCATATCTAGTTTGTCTCATAACTAATATACATATGTACATACATACATCTGCTATTGCTTAAGGTTATATTTTTGTCTTTTTCTATCTAGATCCCTACCTCTTCCCTGTTCGTTCTAATTACATTTATGTTATCTGTTTTGCTTTATCTTCATTTTTATATTTATACTCTATCGATAATAAAATTAATAGTAGCATCCGTCAAAATATCGATAACAAAACCAGTGAAAATATCGATAAAAAATCGATAGCAAAATCGATAAAAATATCGATAAAAATGTCGTTAAAATTATCGATAACGAAACCGATATCAAATCGATAAAAATATCAATAACAAAACCTATAAAAAATCGATAGCAAAAAATATCGATAACAAAGTCTATGAAAATATCGATAAAAAATCGATAAAAATACCGATAGCAAGATCGATAGTAATATCGATAGCAAAATCGATAAAATCGAAAACAAATTTCGATAACAAAATCGATAAAAATATCAATAACAAAATAGATTACAAAAGCGATAACAAAACCAATAAAAATATCGATAGCAAAATCGATATCAAAATCAATAAAAATAACGACAACAAAACCGATAAAAATATCGATTATTATTCGAAAAGTCCCGAGAATCCCGAAAATCTCTAAAATCCCAAAATAGTTCCCAGTTTGAGTGTCTGTGTCTATCTATATCATTTTCTCTATAATTACATTTATTTTAATCTTTTTTTTTGCGGATTTTTGCCTTAACCTGAGTTTTGCCCGAAAGAAAATCACCCGAAAATTGTTTTCCGCCCATAGTAAATACATGGTAAGGATAAGTGAAAAGTGAACCGATTTGGTGAAAATGAAACCCATGATAAGGCTGATAATGCATTTTACGATTCCGGTGGAAAACCGCAACTTTTTTTGTGAGGCACCCTAATACACATACATGTTTACAATTTGCCCGAGGTTGATGATGAAAAACCTTAAAATAGTGAGAGGGTGATGATGAAACAACGTCCATATTGGCCACACAACGATAGCAGGTAAATATTAAAGCTATTTACTATTGTTGTTGCTGTTGTTGACATTGAAGATGATTATTATATTTTCATGTTGACACGCAATGAACAAACAAACAACAGTGCGAAAAGTGGGCGCTACACAAGCTTGCTAGCTAGCAGGTGGGCGTGGTTGAGGATAGCGGTCGCGACCGAACAAATAAATTAAGAGCATTGAAAACCGCAAAAAGGCAAACAAGCTGCTTCTCACATAGCCTATGTACATATGTACATATGCATATACGCTTGTACTTATGTGTGTATGAACATGCAGCCACTTATTTTATGTAAATGCAGTTACGCGTGCAATCGCGCCACAATCCACATTGGTTGATCGAGCACTGCCATTGAATGTGTGGCTTGCAATGGATTCGGTTGCATTTTCGAAATGGTATTATTATCCTGTAGAGTGCACACACTTATACCACTGATGTATGTATGTTCGTATCCCAGTCGGCAATTAGAAGATTGCTTTCAATAAAAACCATTACACGCAGTGATTTTTTAATAAGTCCTTCTCATTGAAAGCTGTATAAAAAGATGTTCAGTATCAGGCTGAACTTTTTCTTTCATGTGACCTTCTCTCTGAAATTCCGCCTGAATATCATTTGCTGTACATTTTAACCTTTTAGGAAGCTGAGTGCCTTCAAACTCCTGCCATTCCATACAAATGAAAGGCGTTAGGCCAATTGCTTCCAAAGTTCATAAGGAGGCCATTTCTGTTGCCTATTTTTCCGACTGGGACGCCTGGGTATCTATGTATGCTTGCTTTTTGTTTGCTGTATATCCCGACGCATTATTACAATTAAAATTAATTAAATAATAAATTTTAAAATAATTACATTACATTGCGCTTGTTTACACACGTACGACTGATGATGTGAAACCAATAAAAATGTCAATACGTGTGGAGTACAAAAACTCGAAAATGGATTACCTGCAGGAAATATATACACACCTACATATACATGTATGGATGTATAATATGCATATCTATGACGACGCGAAAAAATGCTTTTAGGAAGAATCGTAAATACTCGCAGTAAAATTTTATACATAAAACTAGCGGCTAAAAACAAAAACTCAAAAAATATTCAAAATGTTAGTCAGAGTTTTAAGAGATCCGAGTGCCATATTTCAGCAAAACCGTGCAGCTGTTTCTGAGTGAAGATCAGTCTCGCAAGAGCAGTCTCGCATAGTACATGTTTTTATTTTCATCGAATTTCAAATCACCCTATACCGATGAAAAAAGTTCTTAATTTAAAAAAAAAAAAAACTTTATCATACATCTACAGTGCTAAGGCCTCTAGTTTGACCTCTCATTTTTTAAATACCTTTTCAAAAGTATTTTCAAATTAAAACCTTCTTAAATCTCTTTCATCTGACATTGTGATACCTATGAATTTCAATAAACTGATGAACTAATTCGAATTTCATTGTTCGAATATATGACAAACCTCCTAAATAAAAGTCAAGAATAAATCCATTTCAAACCCATTTCGATTTATACCCATCTTCTAATAATTAATTCAACTTACTAAATAATTTGAATGTAACTTTTTAAGCACGTGGCAACTCTCTTCAAACATTAGAAATGTTCCAAGTAAAGATTTCATAACATTCTCTTGTTTGACTATGGTATTTTTATATTTCATACACTTTTTGAATTAGTTAATTGAGTTCGCCCTTTCAAACAGGTGGTAGCCCTCTTCAAAAGTATTTTCAAGCTTAATCATTGTTAACTCTCCTTCTTTGGACACTGCGATAAATACTTTAATTAACAGATGAGTTAAATCGAATTTTAATTTTCAGAAGTGTGGCAACCTCGCTAAATACAGTTCAGAAATAAAAATTTTTCTAGCCCCCTTCGATTGATACCCATATCTTAATATCTGATTTACCTTATAAAATACATTGAATTTAACTTTATAAACTGGTGGCAACCCTATTTCAACACCTCAAAAATATTCTTAGCGTTAAAACAAAAGATTTTTTAACACTGCTCCGTTTGACATCCATATTTTGATATTTCGTATAACTTGTGTATAAGTAAACTAAATTCGACATTTCAAACAGGTGGCAACCCTCTTCAAAATATTTTTAAACTCGTACTTTCTGAAGTCCCTTCCGTTTGGCACCTATATGGTGATACATATTTTTCTTACCTAATATGATTTCTTAAAAGGTGGCAACTCTTTTCAAAAAAAGTAAAACCTTATTGCACGGCTTTTAGTGACGACTCATTTTGGAAAATCAAACGAACGGTGCTGGTTTGATGGCATTGATTATTAAATTATTTTAGAATACAGGTGGTAACTCTTTTCGAAAAACTAAAACCAGTTTGCATATCTAAAATGGGAAGTGGAATTTTTGTAAGTTCTGTATAAAGTTTAAAAGTGTGATTTATATAGTTCTTGTTAAAGCATGAACCATATTTCTGCTGCTTCCATAAATAACCGCATATGTTCTATTTGTCATCTTCTCGGTCTGTGATTTTTAGCCTAGGATTTTCTACCAAAATAGATTCCTTTAACTAAACAGTCAGAAAGTTCGAAATCTATTTTTAAAATATCTGCCTGGTGCTTTTTCTTCAGAAGTATACCCTAAGTAGCATGAAAGGTGGGATCACTTGGAGGTTCTCAAGCCATTCCTGGATGATCCCGCTCTCAAGTTCACAGATATCAAGCTATCGAAATTTTCCATTGACGAGCCTTACAATGTCAGAAATCCTAAAAGCGACTGATGTGAAGCGGTAATATCTGTGATAAATCAAGGGTCCCAAGTATGGTATACCGATGATACGAAGATGGACGATGGGAGTACTGGGGCAGGCGTACTTGGACCAAGATTTAAGAAAAGTCTGCCAATGTGCTCATACCCAACCGTATTCTAGGCGAAAGTCTTCGCAATAGAAGTTTGCGTTCGAGAAGCCCATAATTGAGTGACGCTGTGGTGGCTCCCAGGACACGAAGGGTTTGAAGGCAACGAAAGGGCTGACTGTCTGGCAAAACACATCTAAGGGATACACTTTGGAACTACTTAGGAGCTGGGAATAATCTCAGATTGCTGGCCACTGGCGGAAGTCAAAAGGAGAAAGAGACAATGAAAGAAATTCATTACTCCTTCCAGAAAGAGTTCCGAAAAACTCCTTGAACTTAGACGGAAAGTTCTTAAGACTCTTACAGGCTACCTGCCATGACACTGCAAGTTAGGTTGCAGTTTGAATAAAATGGGGCTTTCTGTAGCGACGGACTGCAGGTTTTGTGGGCTGGTGGAGGAAACCTTAGAGCATATTCTATGTGACTTCCCACGTATGATGAATGGTCGACTAAGACACCTTGGTTAACGTTTATCTTCGCCATCCAAAATTTGGAACATGCCACCCTCCAATATGCTTAATTTCTTAAATAGCATAAGGTTGTAGTTACTACAATTAAATAAATGATAAAAACGATTCAGACAAAATAGAGGCGAGAACGAAAACAACATAAGAAGAATTAGGCTAACTGAAAAGGTAAGAAAATGTATTGAAATTTTCCAAAAGGAGTCGAAATAAATTCAGTCATAAAAAATTTAATTATCGAAAGTAATCAAGTTAATGAAACTTATCGAACCATAGAAGTTTATAGTTATCGATATTTATCGAGTTATCCACGTTTATTGTGGTTTCGCAACGTAACGAATCATTCAAATTGATCAATGTTTATTGAGTTGTCCAAAATTTATAGACACAGAAACTTCGTTGTCGAATTAACATAGTTGTCAGGCTATATAAATTTATGGACTTATCGGAATTTCAAGGTTATATAAATTTTATGAGTTATCACTGCTTATCGAATTTTATCGTTTTATCGGACTTTGTCTATAGCTTTCGAAAAATATGGAGCTATCAAAATAAATCGAGTTATCGAAATTTATAGAGGTATCCAAAGTTTATCGATATCGATTTTTTGAATTCTCAAAATTTATCTAGCCCTCAAAATGCAAAGTTATCAAAATTTATTGAAAATCATCGAAATTAGTCGAATAATCGAATTTTCTGAGTTATGGGATTTTAGTGTTTTTGAAATTCATCGACAAACTGCAAAGTATCAGGTCAATCCCAAGTTCTGCCAAAGTCCTTCAAAGATATAAAAAATTGTAATCACGTTTTAGTTTTAAAGCAGGAGATTTTCCGAATTAAAGTGTGATGAAATATGAACATTAAATACCCGGCGCAAGTATTAAATATATGTTTTTTCACCTTTCCGAAAGCTACCGCTAGATGGTAAGCCGGGGTGTATCAATTTTGAGTAAATTAGCGTCCTTAAATTTCGAAATATTGAAGTTTCAAGCATTTCTGAAATTTACCGTTATATGAAAAGCGGCCGTATTTTTAGTCCGATTTCAATAATTTTCAACGTTTTGCTTATATGTGGCAAGCACAATAACCACACCGAGTTTGGTACAAATTGGTAGAACGGTTACCGATATACTTATATGTGATCATAAGTGGGCGGTGCCACGCCCATTTTCCAAAATTTTACCATAAACGTATTTCTTGGTAAAGAATTGTTGCAAGCATCAATTTTGAATAAATTAGCTTCAATATTTACTGATTTATTGAAGATTTTGTATTTCTGAAAATTACCGTTATATGGGAAGTAGGCGTGGTTATTGAGCGATTTTAAAAATTTTCGGCCATTTGGTATGCTGTGCGAATGCCAACAACTGTGCCAAGTTTGGAAGAAATTGGTGCAGCGGTTACCAAGATATGCACATGTAACCATAAGTGGGCGTGGCTACGCCCATTTTCCAAAAATTTATAATATTCTTATTTTTCGTCTGAAAATTATTGTAAATATCAATTTTGAGTGAATTATATTCAGTAGTTACTAAAATATCGCAGTTTTCGTATTTCTGGAAATTACCGTTATATGGGAAGTGGGCGTGGTTAAAGTCCGATTTCGCCCATTTTCAATACCAACCTACTTTGGATTAAGGGAAACCTACATACCAAATTTCGTTGAGATATCTCAATTTTTGCTCGAGTTATCGTGTACACGGACGGACGGACAGACGGACAGACGGACGGACAGACAGACATGGCTGAATCGATTTCTTTTTTCATCCTGATCATTTATGTATACATTTGTCTATATCTATCTCGATTCGTTTTGGCTGTTACAAACAACCGTTATGTGAACAAAGTTATAATACCCTTGTGCACAAGTGCGCTCGGGTATAAAAATGTCAATCCACTGTTTTATCGCAAAACAAATTCAGCAAAATTGATAACAGCGTTGCCGGCTGAGATCAATTTGTGATCGGTTAATCGTTTCGTAAAATCAAGCCCCTAAAAAAACTCCTTTTGTATTTTGATGTTATGTTTTTATTTTTGGTTTGGTACATTTTGACTCAAACATCACCGCTCAACACTCACACCTTCGTGAAAGTTAATTTCAGCGCCGAAGTTGTTTAACACATCTCTACCTTAACTAATTCATGTGTAATTTTTTATTTATTTTATAAAATCAATATAATCTTGCAGTTTTGTTTCTTTTAGAAAGTTCATTCCACTTTCGAACTTAGCACACAAAGTGGCATACGAGGTACTACGTGCGGTATGAGTAACATAAACCTGCATAGATATAATTAAACAAATGTACGCAGCATCTCATACTGGAAAAAAACTGAAAGAACAATGTATGTATGTATGAATGTACGTATGCATGTACATACATGCATTAGTTATATGCACACATAGACGATTTTACAACACTCTCAAAACAGTAGTAAAAATGGTGTAAGTGAACATAAAATAAAGCTTAAGTTAAAGCAGTTTCCCGCATACATACATATAAGTACGTACTTGCGTATTGATCAGTGTTGCCATTTTGATGCTTTTAAGGCTAAATTTAGCTTTTTTTATTTCAAATTGCCCCAGATATATGCTTTTAGTCGCTAGCTCTTTTTTTCTTCTTTTAAATTTGAAACAGCGCTTTGAGGCTCCAAAAATCTGAACTTAATTTTAAGCATTTCTGGTGTTTGTTTGGAAAAACACATTTTCAACTGAAAGAGTGATTGTAACAAAAATTGAAATTGGCCGCTTTTATTGAATTTGCTTGATTTGGGCGTTCTTATGCTTCACATTTTCGTTATAAAATTGCCCTTCGTCCTAACTTTTTTAATTATCATTATTATTATTTTTTTGTACAAAGTTTATCAACTGAAAGGAATGAATAAAAATGAAAAATTTTCGGAAAAGCTTGAAAATTTCCTTATATTTCGAATTTAAACGCCTGAAACTCGAAAAGTACCATGTATTCCGATTGACACAGAAAACGCAACGAAGCTAAATATATCTTTCGCAATGTATCCAAAGAAGATTAGCTGTATTCACTCTTCTGCATTTTTTTTTTGCAGTAATTGCAAAAGACATAGAAAATAGGTTTCTGCCTATATCTCGGAAATGCTTCTTTGGGAAAATAAATGAGACTTTTTTCATGTTTAGCGACCCTAAATTCATCTAAAAAAACACCTTTCAGTCCTTTTTTTCTTGTAAACTAGTGTAATTAATAAGTTCGTAATGTATCTATTTTTTATGTTTTCTTTTTATGAGTTTTAAGCTCATAATGTTTCTTGGAAAATTGTTAAGAAAAAAATTAAAAAAATGTTCAATCGATGAATAATAGCCCTTTTCTTGGCTGTAAAATTTGTTGTTTAGCCCTTTTTAACTTTTTTTTTCTGGAGATTCTAGCCCTAAATGGATATTTATTTCTGGTAACCCTGCTACTGATACATGTATCTACATACAGTCAGCGTCAAAAATTTGAATACCCAGAATAATAAATTTTTTCAATTTGATATATATAACTCGGGAAAATTCAAGAACTACCAAAAAATTGTCATCAAAATTTTAAAGTATGCAGTTTTGTAGCCCATTAAATTTTAGTAGAATAAGGTGTACGCTTCAAGTCTATAAAAATTACCGTTGATTTTTTTGTCGAGGTTGTTGCACATTTTCTTCCATATAAAAATCGACTGTTTTTCATGCGTTATGTGGAAGAAAATGCAAAACGCCCTTGACAAAAAAATAAAATTTAAAGGGCTAAAAAACTGCATACTCTAAATTTTTCTAATTAATCGAATTGAAAAGTTGAAAATTTTGATGGAAATTTTTTGGTATTTCTTGAATTATACCGAGTTCTATATGAAATTGAAAAAATCGGTTTTAATGGTTTTTGCTGTAGAATGAATTATATTTTTATAACAAAATAAAAAAAAAATTGGTATGGAAAATATAAAAGAAGAAAATCGTCAAAACGTCTGGGTATTCATATTTTTGACGCTGACTGTATATATAAGTATGTACAGATTTTGTGTATGTTTCCATATTTGAAACTGTCCACCATTTTAATTCTAGTGTAAAAATGAGTTTTCAAGTTAAAAAAAATACAGCCACAGAAAAAAGCTTTGGAGAGGATGATGGCATTGTGAGTCCGTTGTCGGTTGAGAATGGCAAGTAATTCCCAAAATAAAGATGAAAATGCATGCACACACTTATGTATTTTTTACGAAAATAAAAAAATAAAACTATAGGAAAAGCAGAAAATAAAATTACGAACAACAAAACAAAAACAAAAAAAAAAGTACAAAGTTCACCACAGTAGGTGTGTCCTGGCTTTCGACGCAAGGACAACTTGTCCATGACTACAAAATGCGTTTAACTTGTAATTTTGTGCATTTGTAAATGTGTTGCAATGTAAATAAAAACAGCAGCACAGAAGGTTCATGTATACTACCAATACAAAGTACAAGAACAAAATGAAACAATTTACTGACTCAAGTGCGCATACAACCTACTACATACATATGTATATAAATACAATGTACTCGTACTTCCAGCATAATGTCGAGACACCCTGTGGCACTGTGACACTAAAAGTACACGTATCATGATGTTAACCTTCTGTGTTACGCTACGCTCTCTTTGTTTGCAGTAAAACTATTCTAAAAAAAAAAAAAATAACTACTACTAAATATACACAACAAAATTGTGCTTGTTCACTACCTGAAATTGCTAGTTGAACATTGTAAGCAACAACAAAACTGTACAAAGTGTGGTAGTGCGTTTATCGCAGATACGAGATATAGCAAAAGAACTTCAGCTGCATTGGGAGAAAAGTTAGTAAAATTGTTTTGTATATTTTTTTATTTTGTTTTGCTCTGTTTATGTGATGCGAGACCACAAAAGACACAGACAGCACTTGGCTGTGTATATTAAATTCAATAACAATTTGCAGTGCTCTGTGGATCTGTATTTCAAGGTGTGAGAGTTGATTTGGTATGCAACTTGATGCTAATAAATTTACACACATACATACATAGTATGTACAGAGTAGTTGGAAAATAAGATTACTACGAAAAGTGACTATTAGAATGGGGCATGAATAAACTTTAGAAACTAAATTTTAATATTTAAGCCATTTTAGGGTTTATACATAGCTAATATGTAGTCAAATTCTAAGAAACCTTGTTCTACGCCGCCACAACTTTGTACAAATGCTTGTATGTATGTTTGTATATGTTTTAATGAAATTAATTTAAAATTTTGTTTTATAAAATTAATTTGATTTTGTGTTTTAGAAGTTAACTCTTATGTGAATTTATTCATACATAGATATACATACAAGTATCCAGTATTGTTATATAATAATAATAAAAGATTGGCGCTTACACATATGTTAGTGTTTGGCCGAGCTTCTCCTCCGATTTGTGGCGTGCGCCTTGATGTTGTTATATACTTTTTCCAAAAATCCCCACGCATACAAATAAAAATCTCTACTTTTCCCCTACAAAATTCCTTAAAATCTTTAACATATCGTTCTCCCACTCAATATCAACGTAGGGACAATCGCCACTTTTAAAACGACAAAAAAAAAAACGTGAAAACATGTGAACCTAATTTTGTTTTTCAAAATCAGGAAATTTTACCAAAATATATATTTGCATTTTTGTTAAGAAAAAAACAAATTTTAGCTGGGAAAAAATTAACAAAAATATTGTAAATTATTTTCATTTGTATTAAAGCCTGTTCTGATACAAAAACGAAGAAAACCGATTAATAAATAAATAAAAAAGTTGTGAATGGTTAAATGATTTTTTTTTTATGAAGCGAGCAGGAAAGAATGTTACTCATACGCCATGTACATACATGGTTATACTCGTACATACTCTTACATGGAGTATAATTACGGTGACCATAAGTATGGATTCAAAATGAAGGACAATTTTTCAAAAATATGCCTACATATATTTACGTAGTATAAAAATATCAAAAGAGTATTTATGATTCTAAATTCTTAATATATTTTTAACTTAAAAATTAATCACGTTTCCTTCATCGATATTAATCTTTTTTACATGAATATTTATAATAGTATAGTAAAACATTTTATAATTAAAATAGCTTACACAAAAAGTGAAAGTCTTTAAAAGATTATTTTATATGCAATTGAGTCGTTCAAAACGAAAACAATACCCTTTTTTTGTTTTTTGGTACTTTTCGCAGTTATTTGTCAAAAATCGAGGTCATGAATCAACGTAAACGACGGGTTACAAAGTGCCCTTTACAAAAATATATAATTTGCGCAGATTGCGCTCCATAGCATCTACATTTCTAATCCGATTTTCATTATCTTTGGCTCAAAATTTACTGTAGTAATATATCTTCTTCGAATTTTTAAAATAATGAAAAAAAAAATCAAATGAAACTGCGTATTTGATTGAAAATCTCACTTTTTCGACTTTGACGACAAAATGGAAATGGCCGTCTTTAGCACTAACAATTTTCAATGAAGTCGCCACAAGTTATATATTTTGGTAAGAGGCACATCAATACCCTTCGAGCTGTAGGACGCTTACGTTGATTGGGCTATTTTTTCATGAGATATTGAAGAAAAGCTACGAAAAGTACAAAAAAACAGTTTTTTGAAAAAATCCATCCATTGTCCGATAATTTTAAAATAACGAATAAAATGCGGGACAAATGCAGGACACTTGGAAAAAATCAGTACGTTTTCAGGTTTTTCAGGTTTGAAAAACTAGGCAGGACCGACCTTTGAAAAACAGAACGATCCTGCAAAAAACAGAACGGATGGTCACCGTAAGTATGATATGAGTAACATTTTCCATGTAGCATGTTTAACTGTGAATTTTCATTCGCAATGTAAACTTAGAAAAGAAATATCTTTGGAAAATAACCTAGTCTGTAAAAACGTTGTACGGATCCGTAATCTACGACCTAAAATTAAGTTTACGTGTCTCGGCGTTTTTTGTGCCATTCCAGCGCTCCTACAGTATATTTGCTCTAAATAAAAAAATAGATTCTAATAATTTTACCAAAGGATCACTGAAGTTAAATTCAAAATTTCCATCGAGTTATAATTCAAGCGTAAAAAGCCTTTAGTAGAGTTTTTTTCATTTTAGAAGAAATGTATGGAGCCAAACTATAACCATTAAAGCAGGGGCCGAAAATGACCGTTAAATATCAGAGTTTTGTTTTTGGATCATTGCAAAATCGTTTATTTTTATTTTTTAATTTTCCGTTCAAGAATAATTGTTAAATTTGGATTTTTATTTTTTTTCGATAAAATTTATTCGCATTTTTGTGGTTATTTCTTCGATTCAAAATAGTCGTAATTTTTTATTTTAATCTTTTTGATAATTTTAAACTGTTACGACGGAGACTGCGTTTTTATGACCCATTTAAGTCCTTTACGATAAAAAAAATAATCTACAAATAACGGTCATACTCGTAATATGATCGAAAAAATAAAAACAAAAAATAACGAACAAAAGCTTATCTAAAAAATAAAAAATCATAAAGCGGTTAAATTTGAGCAGAAAACTAGAAATGAAGTTTTAACGGTTAAATTATGATTTTTTTTTAAGCCAAGAAAGAAAACAGAAAAATTTTAAGAAGCAGTTTTATATCCCACTAAATTTTTTTTAGGATCAAGTGCAAGCTTCAAGAAGCTAGAAAATCGTGTTTTTAATAATTTTTTAGCTTCATTGAAAATTCTGAATGAACAGTTTTAAATTTTTGAATGTAATCGGTAAAGTTTATGATTTTTGTATAAACTTTGAAATAAGGATTTATATGGTTCATAAAAAAATTATAAAAGTTAAATAAGTTAAATAAACAAAAAAAAAATAGCCAAAACTGGTCAAGATGTCATTTAACCTAATCAGCTGACCACAAATGCATAATAAATATTTAACTGACTACTAACTCTAACATAAATGTTAAATTTGGTAATTAAGCCTAAAACCTAAACAACTAACCCATTTTCTAGAAAAGAGGCCTAATTCTCCGCCTGGTATTTTAAGTTAGTTTTAGCAATAAAGTTGTTTTGATTTTGACCGGTGCTTGTGAAATAAACCAAAGGTAATACGGTGAATTTTTTTCAAATTTTCCATATGCGGATATTAAGCTACAAAAAGCATCATTATATAAACAAAAGAAAGTAATTTGTAAAATGAAATGCTTTCTAAAAATTGACCAATATGTGGCATACAAAATTCTACACGAGCCGCTATGTGGCCACAAAAAGAGACCTCAAACTAATATGCAATTCGAGTGGAAAAAATTACGCTTTTTCCCAACTTTGGAGAACATTTTATGCTCAGTAAAAATTCCTTCCATTAAAGACTTTTTAATATATCTGTCCTTTTTTATCTTACAGCCAATTTTCCCCAACAAAAATCCCAAAAAGTAGTGAACTTTCGCTACGTGTAGTAACAATGAATGTTTCAAATTTCCACATGGAAACCATTCAATGCACTCTAAAACACTTTGTGTAATAGTTCATAAATTCTTGAAAATTAACTGAAGCTAACAAAGTGTTAACTGAAAATCATTTTGCTACGTGATTGCTTATATAAAGTATGTACGTAATTTTGGTTTATTTAAAGTTGTGAAAACTTACTTTGATGAAACTATGATAAGTACAAGTAGATATTGCGCTTAAAGCATTTTACTTGCATTATAAAATCTTTGCTAAACATGAAGCCAGTTGGCGCACAAATCCGAATAAGCAGGATGCGTAGGTATATTTATGCGTTAAATACTCAATTAAAACTAGTGTTGTGCAGTATAAATACCAAAAGTCGTGAGTACTCGATTCTCAAAGGGATCGACAGCAACCGATTTTTAAAAGTATCGATTCTGAGTACTCCAAAGTACTTAGTACTCACAAAAGAGCTCGAGAGTACTCAGTATTCACAAAAGAACTCGAAAGTACTCGGTACTAAAAAATTCTCTGTTTCTATAATCACTTTGCTACATGTAATCAGGATCGACTCAAAGTATGTACTCAGTATTAAGTGTCGAATGGATACTTAGAAGTATGTATCTGATAAGTTTTATTTATATTTGCCGGTATTCAGAAATGACTGTACTAATTTGAAATTTCAATAATTTTCAAGTACAATACTTTTACCTAAAAAAGTTAGCCATTCATTTGTAATTTGGGATTAGTAATTTAATTTAAATAAAGTGCTGCCAGCTTGTGAGATTTCTACACTATACATTGAAATGTTACCAATATGTGTATATTTAAGAAAGTACTCAATACTCTGAAAAATACCCGAACCTTAAAAGTATCGATACTAAAGAACTCGATCCGCAAAAGTACTCGATACTTAACAACACTAAATAAATTCTATACTTAGCGCTCAGTGATGTGTGTATTTGCATATCAAATATTACGTCTACATGAACATATACAGTATTGTCAATTATAATTAATTATTCATCTTTAAGAATTTTCAATTAAGTACAGTTCATTCTCTAACCCTTATAACCCATATAAACCCATGTTTTAAACTTTATAAAAGACTACAGAAAAATGCAATACATTTTCACCCAAATTTAAAACTTTTTTCTCAGAAGTGTTAGAATTTTTTTAAGTACGCAGTTCTGTAGCCCATTCAATTTTAGTCTGATAATGTTCAATTTTCAAGTAGCTAAAAATCACCGTTGATTTTTTAAATTTTTTTTTGTCCCATTTGCTTCTATGTAACGAATAAACACAATTGATTTTTAAATTTATGGAAGAAACTCGCAACACCTTCGGCGAAAAAAATTCTAAAAAATCAACGGTAATATTTAGCCACTTGAAACTTGTACATTGTTTAACTAAAATTGAGTGGGCCACAAAACTGTGTACTCAAAAACACTTTTAACACTTCTGAGGAAAAAGTTTGAAAATTTGTTGAATTTTTTATAGTTTTCTAAAAAGTTTTAAACTTGGATTTGATATGGGTTTCGTTAGAGAATGAACTGTATTTTAATTGAAAATTTCTAAAAATAAATAAATAAACATGAGTGGCAAACAATATCACTTTGAAATGGTGGTCCCATTGCATTAGCCAATACTGTACGTTGTATGTATAAACATACTCGTACATACTACATATTTATGTATGCATGCGCTCACGAAATATAGGAAAGTATGGAGGTATACCTTCCGTTACGTATACGCCACACTCCTTGCGGTGATGTAGACTAGTTTTATTGCATCCAAAATCGATGTTGATTCAATTTGTGCAAATCTCTTAGACTTGAAAATTTTACATTTCTTCACGTTATTAAATCATTCTGGTATGTTTAAGTGTTCTACTTCAATACTTCTTGCTTTAAATTAATTAAATATTACGTTACTATTATTTTAGATTTTATAGTTAGTTAGAATGTGAATGTTAGTATTTCATATCTGTATCTGTGCAGGAAAAGCAAAGTATTTAAAATATTTTGTAGATGCGAAAATAGTCAAAGGGCAACTGTTCAAATAAATGCGGAGTTCGGTGGATATTTGTACTTATGGATGTTTATGTTTTCCGAAATATGTAACGGGTGATTTTTTAAGAGCTTGATAACTTTTTTTTTAAAAAAAACGCATAAAATTTGCAAAATCTCATCGGTTCTTTATTTGAAACGTTAGATTGGTCCATGACATTTACTTTTTGAAGATAATTTCATTTAAATGTTGACCGCGGCTGCGTCTTAGGTGGTCCATTCGGAAAGTCCAATTTTGGGCAACTTTTTCGAGCATTTCGGCCGGAATAGCCCGAATTTCTTCGGAAATGTTGTCTTCCAAAGCTGGAATAGTTGCTGGCTTATTTCTGTAGACTTTAGACTTGACGTAGCCCCACAAAAAATAGTCTAAAGGCGTCAAATCGCATGATCTTGGTGGCCAACTTACCGGTCCATTTCTTGAGATGAATTGTTCTCTGAAGTTTTCCCTCAAAATGGCCATAGAATCGCGAGCTGTGTGGCATGTAGCGCCATCTTGTTGAAACCACATGTCAACCAAGTTCAGTTCTTCCATTTTTGGCAACAAAAAGTTTGTTAGCATCGAACGATAGCGATCGCCATTCACCGTAACGTTGCGTCCAACAGCATCTTTGAAAAAATACGGTCCAATGATTCCACCAGCGTACAAACCACACCAAACAGTGCATTTTTCGGGATGCATGGGCAGTTCTTGAACGGCTTCTGGTTGCTCTTCACTCCAAATGCGGCAATTTTGCTTATTTACGAAGCCATTCAACCAGAAATGAGCCTCATCGCTGAACAAAATTTGTCGATAAAAAAGCGGATTTTCTGCCAACTTTTCTAGGGCCCATTCACTGAAAATTCGACGTTGTGGCAGATCGTTCGGCTTCAGTTCTTGCACGAGCTGTATTTTATACGGTTTTACACCAAGATCTTTGCGTAAAATCTTCCATGTGGTCGAATAACACAAACCCAATTGCTGCGAACGGCGACGAATCGACATTTCACGGTCTTCAGCAACACTCTCAGAAACAGACGCAATATTCTCTTCTGTACGCACTGTACGCATTCGTGTGGTTGGTTTAATGTCCAATAAAGTAAACTGAGTGCGAAACTTGGTCACAATCGCATTAATTGTTTGCTCACTTGGTCGATTATGTAGACCATAAATCGGACGTAAAGCGCGAAACACATTTCGAACCGAACACTGATTTTGGTAATAAAATTCAATGATTTGCAAGCGTTGCTCGTTAGTAAGTCTATTCATGATGAAATTTCAAAGCATACTGAGCATCTTTCTCTTTGACACCATGTCTGAAATCCCACGTGATCTGTCAAATACTAATGCATGAAAATCCTAACCTCAAAAAAATCACCCGTTATAAGCAAATAGCTGGATAAATATTTGAGGTGACGAGTACTATGTACAAATATGTATATTAGACTGCATCACTCCGAATACAAAAAAAAAAATCGGTACGGTTTTACCATTGGAATTATAAAGTCTGTTATATTTTAAGATGTCCAACAAAATATTTCGGAAAAATATTAAAATTTAAACGAGCTGGACCGATTTGAAAATACCTCCAAAAAATGGAGTTTTTGTGAATGAAAATAGTTTCTTAAAGATGTTTTTTGAAAAAATCCCCTCAAATGACAAAACGATTTAAGCTCAAAAAATTTACATAAAAATATAAAAAAAAAAAATTTGAACGGAATCGTAATAATGAGATTTTTGATGCTGTTTTTTAACTATTTTCAAAGATTGGTATAAGAAAAACTTGAATAACTGAACCTACACTCTTCCGATTTAAATTTGAGGTATCATTGGAAAGGTATTTTCTCACCCTTTTTATTTCTTTGCTAATAAGCTCATTCAAAGGATGGAAGAGAAAGGTAGGATGAACGAACATCATTCAAAGTTGAACTAAGATGTAATGGTATTTGAACAAAAAAAATTGGGACACGAATGACTTTTTTGCACATAAATAAAAATAGTGGGAAAATACCTTTCTACCGAGATCGCATAAATCTAAATCAGAATAGTTTTGGCCCAGTTATTTAAGTTTTTCTTAAATCAATCTTTGAAAAAAGTAAAAAAAACAGCATCAAAAAACTCATTATTACGATTCCGTTGAAAAGATTTTTAAATATTTTTATGCTGATTTTTTAAGCCTAATCTGTTTTGTCATCTGAGGGATTTTTTCAAAAATTCTTCAAGAAACAATTTTTATTCATAAAAAACTCCATTTTTGGAGGTATTTTCAAATCGGTCCAGCTCGCTTAAATCTTAATATTTTTCCGAAATATTTTGGTGGACGTCTTAAAATATAGTAAATTCTGTAATCCTGGTGGAAAACCCGCAATTTTTTTTTGGTGACGCAATGTAATGTATATACATACATACAGATATATGTATTTATTTACTTCATTAATTAACTTATAGAAATAGTTAGTCCTTAAGAGCTAACTTTAAAGAAGGATTCCAAATCTTTTAGGCCACATGAAAATAAGAACAGAGTGGAACGACGCTAGGGTAACCAAACACACCCTGGTGCTCTAGAAAGAATCCCCCGTTTACCGCACATTGACCTAATCGTGAAAGAAGTGCTGGTAAATCCACAGGTAAATTAACGGCTACAGGAAAATTCAGTTACAGAGCACAGCACAATTGGGGCGAGCAGTACAGGTGGCATAGATTATATGGCATCGTGCTTTAATTGGGAACAAAGATTAGGCACAACATCTCTCAAAATTTTCCCAGGCGACTCTGGTAAATGGTAATGGCATTCGTCCAGTACAGTATATTTTAATCAGAGGTTTTCACTATGGGTATATAAGTAGAATTAGTCTACGTAGTTATGTAATGAAGTAGACGTTGGTATGATCGGGCAGTTCGGGGTTAAGGCTAAATGGAACGAGTTAACCAACTAAAAAACTACAAAACTTTTGTAAGAAAACAGCGAAACTAAGTATACTCGCTTCTTATTAAAGCTTTCAAGAAAGAAACGCAAAACTGCTACTGAATTGCTAACGGGGCATATAAAAACGGCGGCGCGTGCAAAAAAAATGGGTATCACTTATGTGGAAAGCTTCAGAAAGTATCGAGAGTAGGATACCAGCGAAACTTTAGAGTATTTTCTATGACAATGACCCACACTCTCAAAAAAAAAAAGATTAAAATACTTAGGGGTCTATTAGTTCGGGAAGTTAGCAGACATCTCAAAAGTAGGGCCGAACGGTTATAACTAGGAAATTTTGCGGCTACCTTTTACTAATTGAAAGGATAGGTAAACAAGTAAGTTTTAAACGATTTTTTCTCGACTTTTCTAATTGGGCAAAATTTGTACAATATATTTTATTGTAAGTATTTGACATCTTTAGCAATGACTATTCCCCAACTTGTTTTTGCCAATGCATGGATTCCGATTTAATAAAATGGCTCGTCAAGCTTATTTTTGATATCTTCAACTGCATCGACCGGAACTAATGGTAGTCTGATGCTACAAGTTCCGGGCTATGAGGGGAGGACGTTAGGACTTCCTATCCCATACCACCGGTCCACTTGTGCGATATGTGGCCGATCATTGTCTAGGTGGAAGATCAATGACTCATGTCTGGGTTGCCCATTCTGGCCGTTTTTCTGCAATCGTCCCGTCGATCGTCTGACCAGTTTTTAGAAGATGATGGCACAGGATTCCCCTCTGGTTCCACCACGCCATAATGTCCATGAAACGTTGGACCAGAGGGAGAGGTGTTATAGCCCGATCGTTGGCAGCACTTGGGGCAAAGTCAAAGAAACACCGCACTCCTCGCTGCAGCGGATTGCCTTTTGATGTCGCCTAAACATCGCCTACTTACACACATACTAGAGTGAGTCGTCAATGCTCTCCGCAGTGCTAAACTCGCGTACGGGATTCAGGTATACAAATGTCGACGTTCTACAGACAAGCATTAAACGCCATTCGTTGAGAGGCAACTACCTTTACTAAACCTCGCTTAGTGATTGCGATCATTGGAGTTAAACCAGCGACATAGCCAGAGTTATTTATTTATTTTTTTCATTTAATTGCCCCCTTAAAGCCACTCAGGTACCACACATCTCAAAACATTAACGGAACTCTCCATTTTATTGGAGATTTTTTAAGATCAAAATATTTTAATTACCACTACTATATTCAGAATAAAATTTATGCTTATATGAAAATGTGATACACAATAACACTGGTTAAAAGTGCTGTCTCTCGCAGCTTAGGCTGGATTGTCACGCACGAACGCGTTTCCATTTAAATTCATTCTGCGCAAACAATTAACTGCACATAAATCAAATTCATAATTTAATAACGAAAGCGCTGTGCTATTAATAATGCACCGTACCAGCAGTTATGGCAAAAACAACAACAACAAAAGTGAACTACAATAATCTATCAAAAAAACCGCCAAAGATTGTACATTAGAGTGGGGCAAAAATAAAAGAAGTTCACAATTTTAAGCTCTCACCCCCTTGTATTTTTCTAAATGGAATAAAAAAACTCATGTTGTTTTTGTTAAAAAAAAAAACATTTAGAACTGTCTAAAAGCCATTGAAGTTTTCCATGTATTTAATATGAAGAAAAATGCTTTTTCGTAGAAATGGTAACAATATTAATTCAAAATCAATATTTTCCGTTCAGAGAACTCCTGGAGAGAAACCAGAGTTTTCCGACCGAAATATATTGAAAATACATGGAAAACTGCATGGGCTTTGGGGCAGTTTTAAATATATATTTTTTTTTAACAAAAAAGCACGGGTATTGTTTTCATTAAAAAAATCCTATCGGGTGAGAGCTTAACATTTTAAACTTTTTTCACCGCTTGTATTTTTGAAGCACCCTATTAGGCGCAGTGCATTTAAACAAACGCAACGTGCCGCTTGCAACAACCCAAGTGTCGCGCGTATCCAACAATTGACTAGACGACGGTGGCGTCTACATACTGCGTGGTTACGCATGCGCATGCACATTTTTTTTTACCTGCATAGTTAATTGCGAAATATGACAACCATTCATAATACTGGCGTTTTGTCGATTGTGCACACACAGCGAGTACTTTACAAAAACAAAATGTAAATGTAGTAAAAAATTTATTAATAAACGCTAAACGACGACAGACGTAATTAACACGAAACCACCGACAATCATGTCAACAGTCACTTAAGACTCAGCGCGTTTTGTTGTATAACAATTAAAATGCGCCAAGAGCACAGCGGTGGTAGCTGCTGGTATAACCACTTTTCAAGACGCCAACAGCGGCAATAGCAGCAGCCAGTGGCAGGCAACAGCACAACCCAAGCAAAGAAAGGCGGTAAATGCAATGCAATTTTTGCTGCAGAAAAAACATATCCAAGTGTGTGTGTCTGCAGCATTGAATTGCAATCAATCATTCGAGGTGGCCAACAGGTATTTTTTAAGCTAACTTAAATAACCACAACAACAACTAAGTAGTATGTATGTGTGTATGGTACAGGCATTTGTTGCAAGTGTTTAGAAGGGCAAACCAGTTTGGATCCTTTGGCTTTTTATTTGTGCATACAGCGCACATTAGGGCGGGTCAATTTGTATGTTTTTCTCGGCTATACGGTTAGGGTATAAGAGTATTATAACAGAATTTGCCGAAGAAACTATGGGCCCAAAATCAAATGCGAGCTTGCCAAATTGCGAAAATAGTTTTTTTCGGGGGTTCATTTCTGGACTTGGCAAAATTCCGCCAAAGGGCGCAACATTGAAAATTTTTTAAATTTTCTTAAGTTTTAATAGAAACAAAAAACCTTATATTTTTCTTGTCCTTGAAAATTTTTAACGTACAATTAAAACGCTAAAAAAATATAAGAAACATATTTTTTTTTACACATTGCCATACCCGCTTAGTACAAAAAAAGTACCCACCTTAATGTAGATACTACATATGTATGTATGTATGTATATAAAGGCTTTGACTGCAACAAATCAGACGATTAATAGAAATGAAAATGATGGAGCAAAAGCATATCAAAGAAATATTCTAACCAGCAGAAAGCTGTATAGTGTATGAACAATGTAAAATAAAAAAAAAAACCAAATAAATTACGATATAAAAAGTAATCCAAGAAGAAGAAGTACCAACTTTAAAGCAAAAAAAAGTCACACTTCCCATTCCAAACCTCCAATTTATCCACCTCACCTTTAAATTAATAAAAGACTTTGCAGTGCAACACTGCGCATGCGCAAATGTAGCTACTCGCAACTCAGCTAATTAACAGTACAGCTAAAGTGCAACTGTGCAATGATGTTGCTCAAAGCTATTACCACTGACTGTGCAACAGTGTGGCAGGTCTTTTTTTGATTTACACCGGTAGAGTTGCGCGCATTTTGATCGTATTTGGTACTTGTTAGGTTAGGTTGACTTAGGTTAGGTTAGGTTGAGTTAGGTTAGGTTAAGCTAAATGACGCTGGTGTGTCCCCGAAACCCTAATAGTTCAGGTGGACCAGCTTATAATTCAGCCCCGTTGAATCATATCAGGCATCCCGAGTCGACTCGAGGTGAACTTCAGAGTATCTTCCTAAGTCTAGAA
The DNA here is from genome assembly GCF_013731165.1 of Rhagoletis pomonella. Taxonomy (NCBI): domain Eukaryota; kingdom Metazoa; phylum Arthropoda; class Insecta; order Diptera; family Tephritidae; genus Rhagoletis; species Rhagoletis pomonella. Next base: position 18,179,586 of record NW_023458565.1, read on the forward strand.
CCTGTTGGGCTAAAAAATATACATATGTATCCTATTAATATGAACTCAACTGTATGCGTACATAATAAGTACTATATGTGTACATTAGGGTGGAAAAAAATAAAAAAAAATAAAAATAAAGTCGGAAAATGAATGCTCTCAGCTCCTTGGATTGTTCTATATCAAAAAAATTATACACTTGGTTTTTTATTTTGAAATCAAAAAATATATTTTGGTCGCTCAAAGCGCTCAAAGTTTTCCAAGTATTTTATATGGGGAAAAACAAGTTTTAGTAGAAATGGTATAAAATATTTTTCTATCGGATAACTTTGTTTCTCTTCAGGAGGCTTCCAGTAACAATACCTAATTGTTTATTTAACCTTTTTTTAGTACCACCTTTTCTTTATAGGACCCCTAACAATCTCAAAAAATGCATTTGGGGGACCCATAAAAAATCGATTGTATTAAAAAATGGTATAATAAAAAACTGGCTATTATTATTGGCTGTCTTCGGAAGAGAAACCAAGTTTTGCGATCGTAAAATATTGATTTTCAAGAATTCTAAATGATTTTTACAAAAACTTGTGTTTTCCCACATAAAATAGTATATGGAAAACTTTGAACGCTTTGAGTGACCTTTAAATATTTTTTGATTTCAAAATAAAAAACACGGGTATAATTTTTTTCGATATAGAACAATTCTAGGGGGTGAGAGCATTAAAATTGGCTCGTAAAATATTCAAATAAAGGTCTAGTTATTTCTCAGGGTTTCTATCACACCAATAAATGATTTCATGATTGCCGAAATAAATTGTGAGCGTGAGGGCTAAGTTTTATAATGATTCTTATTGGCAGATTAGTATTGCCAGATTAGTATTCATACTCGTTCTCATATTGGTACATATGTATTAGTATTCATGTTGGTATTTGTCTTCATATTTGTATTCGTTTTCATATTGGTATTCGCATTCGTACTAGTGCTGGTACTCGTTTTCATATTCATTGTTGTTATCATACCGCGTGCCCACATTTTGGCTACCATCTTGCGAGCCTTCAACCAAACTCTCTTATCGCTTTGCACCGTTAGTTAATTTTTTGTTCCCACGAAGTTATGATATTTAATTAAACTTAAATACTTCAGAAATTGCGGGAAAATTGCAAAGAATTTCCACCGTTTCACACTCCTTCACTTGCAGTCATTTTCGCAATGCAATTTCATCTAAGAATCTGGCTTTCTTAATTAACCTCAAAGCATTGTGGAAAATTGTTTGCGCATGCGCATACGGCCATTAATACATGCATAGAGCCATACGAGTACTAAAGAAGAAAAATAAAAAAATTATAAATTAAAATAGAAAACAATTTTAGTGCTGCATTTTTACGGCCATTTTTGTGCTCCTGCTGTGGCCTTAGCAATCACAACCACGCATGCGCTAGCATTTGAAATGGTGTTGACGATGTGTTGCCTACCTGCCTGCCTGCCTACCTGCCTGCCTGCCTGCCTGCTTACTTGCTCGCCAACGACAGCCTGGAAGCAAATCAAACCAAAATCGCTGTTAGCTAATGGCTAGAGAAGGCTGGAGGAAGTTGCGACCGCAGTGTGACAACTCGCGCACTCGAAACATTAAATATTCAAGATGCATTGCGGCTGTTAGATGCGCCAACAGACGAAGTAGCAATAATACCATATTTAGTTTTGCACTATTTAAGTGTGTGGGGCTAGTCATGGTTGGCCGGCAGCAGTGAGCTGTGAACGGCAGCGAACGACGAGTGGGGGGTATAGGGGTTAGGTGGGCGCATGCATTTGTATGCTCGTAAGTATGTATGTGCCGGACAGGTGTACGCTTTCGCACGATGCCGGCTGATATGCGGGTAGCTTTTGTTGTTATTGTTGTATTCGCTGCACTTCTGCCGACAAATGTAGCATAGCTTCCGCGAAGTAGTAAACTAAAGCAAAATGTTAACAAAAGCGAATGCTTTTGTGGTTAAAAATAAAACAAACAAAAAATAAAAACAAATATAAAATAAAAAATATTTTATCATTTCTTGAAATGGTACTGTCAAGTGCCAATGAAGCCATGAAGCTATTCGAGAATGTGTGAAGTAAAAGTGTTTGCAGTGAATGCTTGCTTGCCTTGTATTCCGTAAGCCCGATGTTGTCGATTTTTGCACGTTTTATTGTTGCTTGAATTATTGTTGCCGCGGCAATGTGCTTTCGCATCATGGAGTAATCAATTAGTGCTTGCTTATAGTTTTTAGCCAGTAGTGTTTCCTGCTGCTGCTGTGCCTCAGCGCTTTTAATTGGCAATGATCAGTTTGCTGATTCGCTTTGGACTGTCCGCGTCTTCAACGCCATCGATCAGTTTGCTACATTGCGCATGCGTAACAGCGCTATGTAATAAACAACATTACCTGCATGCATTACAACATTATTTTGGGTGCGAGTATTTATGTATGTAACAATGTTGTTTGTGTGCAATCTTGCTTCAGCTACGTTTGTGTAGACGACGGTAGTGCGAGCTGTCCATTTCAAGGAAATACAACGCTGATTGAGCGCTAGTAGGTATATTCCTGAATTTACTTTCTTTTTAATTTTCAATATTTACCGCAATGCGCGTGGGTGTAAACATACATACGGAAGTCCAATTCTAACCATGGCATTAATCGGTTTATATGGATTAACTCCGTGCTTAACAACAGAGTAATCAATGCAGTTATATGAGCAAATCTGGTCGAAAATGGAGGTACAGTTATCTTAGAAAATGCATTATCTTCAGTTTTGTGTAAAGAACAAGATTCCAACGTGAAATTGTATTGAAATGAAAACTTAAAAAAAGATACACTATCAAGTAATTTTTAAGAAAAAAAAAAACGACTTCAATTCTCATACGAAAATTTAATAATACCGTTAATTTCTTCATGACCAAATGATCGGATCTAAACCAAATTAGTATGGGACTACCCTTTTCGATAGAAAAATAGTTATCGAAATCGGTTGACGTGGTCCAAAGTTATGCGGCAACATATGTACATAAAAAAATATATATATATATGTATGTATATATTCCGACGAATTAACAACCTTCTGCTTTTGAAGTCGCTTAAAAAAGTAAAAATAACCGTTCATGCTCATATACCCGTAGTTGCGTATGTAACGTATACGTCACGTAGCTCCATACTCTGTCCTCTAACACCTTTACTCGCACGCCTTAACTTAAAAGTCAAATTATTTAAAAGTAATTAAATATTAGCGTGGAAGATTTTTACACAGCATACCTCATGCACATACATATGTATTACTTTATTCGTGTATGTAACAATTTTAGAAGGAATTTCAAGTGTGCCAATAAAAATTGTAAAAATGGAATTCTAGTTTCTCAAATCATAGTCATCTTTTACTCAATGTAATTACAAAATAGCTGCTACAGATATTCATCATGCTGCAATTTTTTTTTAAATTGGTTGTACACTCTTGAAAATACACAGATATGTTGTATTTGATGCCAACGTCCATTGCCTCTAATACATATGAACATTCTATTTGAAAACTTACCAATGTTATTAAAAAACAAGTAAGAGCAGCGCTGTCTTCGGCTATGCCGAAGGCTTCATACCTTTAATGAACATCTGAAAATTTTATTGTAACAGATTACTGCATTTGAAATAAATTATATATTCACAGCATACATAGATAGAGGATATAGATATATAAAAAATCATATCTAAACAATCAGGGGTGTGGAAGATATATCTTATATACCACCAATCTAAGTGATTTTCACTGCTGTGTGATCGGTATGTAAATTGGTAATACAATTTAATGGGTTTAGCTTCCTACATAAAAGAGATACATATATCGCAAAAACTGGTATCTGAACAATCAGTGCTATAGGAGATAAAGCTTATACAGCATAGATTTTGATGATTTTCTCAGTAGCCTTTGTACTATTACTTACGAAATTTGTCGGCTTTAGCTGTCCAAATAAAGGAGTTTTACAGTAAACCCCCATATCTGAACAATCAGTTGTATGGGAGCTATATGCTATAGTGGTCCGATTCTTCCCCTACCTACCATACCTACCAAATTTCATCCGGATATCTCGAAAAATGAGAGACTAGATTGCATACAAAAAGACGGACAGACGGACATGGTTAAATCGACGTTCTGATCATTTAAGTGTACATTTTAATGGGTCTATCTCTTCTTTTTCTGGTACCTACAAACATCGGACCAAAGTTATAATACCATTTAATGCTCATGTTTTCCTGCCAAATCCAATTAGAGCATCTTTTGTTCGTTGTTCTGAGTGCTCCGCTCATACAGTTCATACTAGACCTTTGCACTTTGGTGAGTAGCCTGAGGTTAAACTCTTTTTATAATGCAGCCCACCATACGATCAGTCCATACGCGGTAGCACTGGGTGATATAAAAAGAGGTCTGCTTAATGGAAACAAAGCTGATCGGTCAGCATTTTCGTATGCCAAAACGACTATAGCGCCTACCAAGCTAGTCTCTACTAGCACGGCTCCAGTTGCAAAGCTCCTTATCATCGCCGATAGACAAGCGACTTCGAAAGCAATATCATCTAAAATAGTCAACTTGACGATTGTGCGGTAACATTGCACCAGGTTGGAATCGCAGGGCTATCTCGGACATAGCATAAAAGTAAACGAAACAGCTGAGATGGCAAGAAATGGCTCTGAGTTTTCAATAAACTAGGCAGACAACTATACAACCACCGCTTCGTGATTTTAGAAAAGTATGCGAATACTTGGTGGATCTTACTAATGACTTATGGACCAAACGAGCTGATTGTGAGTTCTTAAGGCCCCATGATGTTGAAGAGATCTGCAGTAAGAGTTTTAATGACATCATCACAGGACACTGTGCCATTGCACGGATGATCCAACCATGGCTGATTTCAAAGAGTACTCTCTGTAGAAGTTTTAGGGGGTATCAATTGACTACTTTCTCTATCGATGTTGGGAGCTGCTGACGAGGTGACTCATGTACCTGGGATCACGCTTCTTCACCAGTCTGGCAGAGATCACGACTTCTGTGTATGTAAAGTAGTGGATATAAATCCTAGGAACCTATCGGGGCTCGTTAGCGACCCTAAATGGTTCAGCAACTTTTTCAGTGGTTGCCACTTCTACCTATCTATAAAAGTTATACAAAAATAGGATGTTAAAGTCAGCTATACGTTTAGCAGGGTTGCCATGCCACATATATTTAAGGGCTTTTCGTGACAGCTATTGCAAGAAGTTCAGCTACCGCAATCACACAGTGATTTAGTGTGCGAAACGGCTTGGCTTTTCTTTCTACCGTGTTTGTATTTTATCCACCAGCTTAGGAGCTAATTAAAACTTAGATCAAAAAAAAATTACTGGACTAGGTAATCAAAGTGAGCTGCATTCATACCTACTCTCCTGCCTTTCATATAAATTTTCCTTAGAATATCCTAAACTCACATTAAAGATAGGTTAAATAGCGTTTACATATATAATTTAATTAATGCTAGCAACAGACATCAAGAATTTTTCTGGCTATTAACTCAGACAGAATGGACGCTTCCCACAAGGCACACACATATGTACATACAGCAGAATTCTAAGTGCTTATCTATGCGCGAGTGTAGTATGAGTATAAAGTTATGCTTTCCCCGGTTGCTGATGGCTTTTCTTGATGCCGAAGTAGCAACATGAATATACTGAAACAGCAAATACAATAGCGAAAAAAATGAAATAAAAAAATAGCAACAGATTTTCAAAGAAAATAAACTGAAAGAAGGAAGTGCAACGGAAAAATATTTTCCCGCGATTGAGCAAACTTGGCCCAAAACGATGGTTTGACGATGCAAATATTTTGTAACAGCAACAAAATTACTTATGCATACATACCTACATACAGTGACTTAAATGAATGACCACGTGTTGATTTTCTTCAAATATTCGTAATGTTATACGAGCTAAATTTTTTTTTTGATATCTTTATATAAAAATATCGTCTAAGCTTTAACCAAACCCCTGTAAATCACACTTTCAAACTTTATGCAAAATTTAGGAAAATTCAACAAATTTTCATCAACTTTTTATTCTAAATTTTTAGAAAATTTTTGGGTATGCAGTTTTAAGGCCCATATAATTTTAGTCTAATGAAGTGCAAGTTTCAAATCGCGTTGATTTTTGAATTTTTTTTTGGTGACGGATTTTCGCACTCTTTTTCATATAAGTATGAATTTCTTATGAAATGAAGCGCGGGAGACCGTCAGCAACAAAATTTCACAATATCAACGCGAGTTTTTGTAAATTGCGCTTGTTATATTAAAAACCCCGAAAAATAGCCTAAAAAAAAATTCTCAAAAATCAACGCGATTCTTTAGCCGTTTGAAACTTGCACTTCATTAGACTAAAATTTTCCTAAATTGTGTATAAAGTTTGAAACTGGGGGGTTTGGTTAAAGTTTAGACGATATTTTTATATTTAAATAACAGAAAAAAAAAAAAATTTAGCTGGAAAAATATTACGAATATTAAAAAAAACGCCACGTGTTCATTTGTTTGAGTCACTGTATGTATGTATGTTAGGGTGCATCAATCTCCATACAAAACCTGCGGTACTGTTTTTTCAACGATATTATCAAATCTAATATATTTGGAGATTTGCGCCACATTTTTCGGAAAACTATTAAGATTTACGTGAGCTGAAACGGTTTGAAAATATCTCCAAAAATCAATGTGTTTTTGTAAATATTAAATAATTAGTTTTAAACAATATTCGTTCCTGAAAATTATTTTAGATGATAGAAGAGTTTAGCTCAGAAGTTTTGCATAGAGATATTAAAAATTTTAGCACCAGAATCAAAATACTAAGATTTTTGGAGGTATTTTCAAAGTGCTCCAGCTCACGTAGATCTTTATATTTATCCGAAATATTTTTCCGAGAGCTTTAAAATATAAAAAAATTTTATAATTCCCCTTGAAAAATCGGTACCTCTTTTTGGTGAGGCACCCTAATGCATATAATTGTGTACATATATTTAAAATGCAACAACACTAGCGAGCGCTGGGACTAAAGACTACAACGACTGTGACTGTTGCTACTTTTGTACATCATTAGGCAAGCAACAACAAGAAACAACGTGCAACTTTAGAGCGATAGCAAAACTTATGCCACTTGCACACAAATGTCTGTGTGTGCATGCCACATGCCTATCGCGCGAGTTGGCAGCAGTGCGCATGTTGCCTAGCCGCTGTTGTGTTGCGTTGAGCTGTGTTGCTGCCAATGTTGCCGCTGGTCAAACATTTGTCGACTATGGCAGATACGTTAACGATCGCTTAGTTTCGCTGTTGCCACTGCTGCTGTTGCTATGTGGCACGTTTAGCATTGATGCTAGGTTTACAAACAAACATGTGTAGATACGTACGTTTGTATGCTGAATGTAGCACTAAACAACTTGCAGCTAAGGCTTGAGTGGCTGGTAGTTGGTAAGAAGGATTTTTTATTTTCTTTTGTTGGATTTTGCGTTTGCGCAGTGTCATTTCTAAGTTTGCGACTGCTTTTGCTTTTTATTACTTGCAATGCTTATGTGGACGTTTTTCGTAATGTATAAGTAATGATTAGGCTATACATAGGAAATGCGAATATGAGTGTGGGTATGAGTATGAATATGAATCTCCGTATGAGTACTACCATGATTACGAAAGAATATTTTTACGAAAATTGGTATGACTACGAGTGTGAGTATTACTGTGAGTATGAGTATGAGTATGAGTATCAAAATGAATATGAATGAGACTATAATCTTGACTACGCATATGAATTTCAATATGAGCTAAAGTATGGGTAAGGTGTATTATCTATGATTTAGTGTGAGTATGAGTATAGATGTGCTTTTGAATGTGAATATGAATTCAGTTTTTAGTATACGTATGGATACGAATTTGTGTATGAGTATGAAATTAAGTATGGGAATGAGTGCAAGTATAAATAATATAAGAATATGTATGCATATGAGTATGAATATGAATATGAGTATGTGCATGAGTATGAAAGTAACGATAAATATGAATATATGATTGAATATGAATTTGAGTATGGTTGTGTTTTTTTTATTGAGTATGAGTGTGGGTACACGTATGATTATGATTGTGAATATGAATGTGTCTGTAAGTATGATGAATTTGAGAATAAGTAGCTATGAGTAAGAATATGAAATTAATTTGAGTATATGCTTCGAAACGAATACGCATATAAATTTTTTAATTAGTGTGATTATAAACTTACAAATAAATATGAGTATAAATTTGAATATGACTATGTGGTCATATTATGCATTTGAATATGACCATGTGAATATGAGTAAGAATGACTATGAGCAAAAATAGTTTTTATGGATATGAGTATCAATTTGAGTAAGAGTATAAGTATGAGTAAAAGTATAAGTATGATTATAAGTATAAGTGTGATTGTGAGTATAAATATGATTATAAATAAACCTGTATGTATGTACGAATATGACTTTGAGTATGAAAATAATTATGAATTTGAAAACAAATATAAACATAAGTATGAGGATGAGTATGAATATTAATTTGCGTATGAGTAAGTATGATAGTATAAATGAACATAGATTTACATATGAATTTGAATGTAAAAATTATCTGCGTACAAGTATCTATGAATATGATTATGAATACTAAGCTGAGTAGATATCAATTTAGTGACTGTGTTAATCCCTTGTGGTTTGTATAGCTGCGTCTCAACCTGTCCAACTGTCTGCGCCTTCTATTTTGACCCTTTCGATTCGCTGCGCTTATGCCACCGAACAACTACCTACAAAACCAACCAACCACTACAATGAAAGCAAAAAAAAAAACTCTTCATATAACAAGAGGAACAACAACTGTGTATTTATGTAGACTCTTGGCTTGGCTTGTGTGCCAATTGCAAGTCTTTGTTGCTGGCCTCAGGTGTCGTGTATTTTGTCAGCATTATTTGCGCTTAACTTTCCGCTTGTTTGTTTCTGTTGCTGTGGGCTTGCAACAACAGCAGCAACAACAAAAACTACTCACACACATTTACCAACAATCAAATCACAATATTGAAAATAACGCGAAAGCCAAACTCTGTCTTTGCACAGTTTAACAGTCCGACAGACAGACAAACGTTCAGTCACTCCAAATGGCCGACAGGTAGAACGCATCCAACTGAAAGCGCCCAAACCATTGCGCCGCAGCACAAATGAGCGGACGATGAGTTATTACAGGGCATCGTTTTCAACGCGGGCGCATTCAACTGTTGCACATGCGCGTATAAACGAAACGAAACACAAACGTCACACAAGTAGACAGAAGAAGCGGAGAGGTTAGTAGTAGATAATAAAGAAAAATGCATAGCATTGAAAAAAACGGTCAAGAATTTTTATTTGCTGCAATGCGCTTTGGACAGGATCGACACGTTGTCGCCGCCGCCGCTAACACCACCACCACCACCACCATCATCATCATCGTCGCCACGGCTGTCGCTGCCTCCCGCCGCCGCTAACCAATTCTGTCACTTTTTTCCGCTCTCCCACTCTTTACCTGCAGGCATTTTCTTTCTTTTACTTACTTGCATTTTGCGTGGTTCGTTTGTTCCTTTTTTTACACTTTTTTTAGTGCTGTGTTTTTAATTTTTTATAATCTCTCTGTGCTGCTGATGATCGCCGCGACGGTGGATCAAAAAGCCAAGCTGCAATAAAAGCACAAAGAAACTTAAAAACTTTAATAAGAGTTGACTAAGAAGAAGAAAGTCAACCTTTGCGGTAAGTAAGTGAAGCTCTCGGTTGGGCAGCTGCAGCGCACACAAATAATGTATGATGGTATGGTGCATGCAGCATGTGGCAAGTTACTGTGGTGCCACACTTCACCACTGCCCGCCTGCCTGCCTGCTTGCCTGCCTTCGGGCATAATTGACTGCATATTTGTGCATACATACATACGTACATACGTACAAACTTAAATTCGTAGCCGTGCAGACTCGTAAGTTCGTCTCTGTTCGCCAAACAAACGTGTGTGTTGGTGGTGGCTATCGAGACCACAAGTTGCATTGCTTGGCGTTGTTGTTATTTAGTAAATCTAAATATTTAAATTCAACATGCGTTAACTGCTAAATGGTATTTACTTGTAGTAAATATACTTACTGCGAATAAATGGTAAATGCTCGGCTGTGGTAAACAAGTTGTCGCTTCACTTTGGTCAATTTAGTGGCGAAAATTGTTTGCGCATTTTGTGTGCGCGTGTGTGCAACGCATATTTTGTTTGTGCAAATTTTGTTTATGTGCATTAAAGTCCGAAGTATTTGACTTGGATGCAATTTTAAAGAGAATTTTCTTAAATTATTTGTAACTTTTTTGTATGTATGTAAATAGTCGGCTGACAGCATGAGTGCCTATTAAACAGCCCATTACGAAGTTAAAATTCTTGCACCAGCTGAGATTTACATACATACCTGTGTGTGCACAAAATATGTACATCAATCAGGTCACTTTTTGTGCAGAGTCTTGATTCGTAAGCGAATTGGAAAATTGGAATTCAAATACGAGTGTGTCAATATGATTGCCAATGCGTCCATGGATACAAGTTCGAACGAGAATAAATCTCTGTTGTGTTATTTTGGGCGTGGTCCTTTATATGAGAAGGCTTTTACATGGCAATTTCGGCAAAACGGTGAAAGACAAAAGTCTTTCGTAAGACAATTGTCATTTCTGACAACCATCTTGGAAGCTCTTTTCTGTCTTTCGAAAGCCTATGCAATTGAAAGAAATACATATCGTCACGTAAGGGTGAAAAGGTGCCAAGTACATTTTTTGAAATTTAGGAGAGATGAAAAATCGATATAGTCTTGTATTACCTACCATTCTGCATCAAAAACTAAATTTTGAAGAAAATGGAATTGGCACATTTTCACCTTTAGGTAGCGATATGTATGTTCTTCTTTTTAAACAATAAAAATAAAAATTACAACAAAAAATAAAACAAACTAAAAAATAATAATAAAATATTATTATTAAATGATATAAAAGAATATGTTACTTTTAATTTTTAGATTTGATTGTTATAAAAAGAAATGTATTTTTTAATATCATATAATTTTTAACAACATATTTAATTTTTTTTAACAATAAAATTTAAAAACAAAAAAATAAATTTAAAAAAAATAAGAAAATGTGTTATTAAAAATTAATGATATTTATGTTTATTTTTAAAAACAACAAAATCAAAAATCTAAAAATTAAAAGATTATTAAGTCCAAATTATTATCTAGAAATAAGAAGAAAATTTAAATTTAAAGCATTTTTAATAAAATTAAATAAAATAAATAAAAATACAAAATTAAATAAGTTCCTAAATATTAAATGATATTAAAAAAAAAACATTTTTTTAAAACAATAACTACCAAAAATTAAACGAAAATTTAACTAAAAATAAATGTAACAAAAAGTAAAATAAGTTCCTAAAATTAAAATCATATTGAAAAAGTGTTTTTTCTGAATAAAATATACAATCTGAAAATTAGAAGAAAATGAAATTAAAAAAAATAGAAAGGAATTCAAAGAAAAGAAAAAAAATAAAATAAGTTACTCAAAATTAAATTAATTAAAAAAATCTTTTTAAAATAATGAAATCTAAAATTTAAAAGAAAGAAAAAATAAAAAATTATAATTGAAGAAAAAAAAATAAGTTCCTAAAAATTGCACAAACTTAAAAGTAAAAATACATATACATTTCTTTTTAAGAAAACATTGTCCTAATTGAAAATTAAAGAAAAAATAAAATAAGCTCCTTAATATTAAATGATATCAAAAAAACATTTTTCTCTAAAAACAACAAAAAATTGATAGAAATCAACGTCCGGCTTCACTAGCAATTTAAGAAAAAAAAATTGTTTTTTTGTTCGGTCTGTTTCCATATTAAATTCAATAAAACGAAAAAAAAAATCATTTTACAATTAAATTGCTTTCTTGAAACTGGCTATTAAACTAAAAAGAAAAAAAGTGAATTGAGACAAATTAATAGTAAAAACAAATATTTTTAAAACAAGCCTTCTAAATATGAACGAAATCTGACAATAAATAGTGGTTTGCCAAATATATTGACTCGTGTGCCACCTATCGGCAAAATTGTTTAGTGGAGTATTTGATGGTATGAAATAGTCAGTACTTGCAGGTATCGGTATGAGTGTCATCGTCCCTGGGATTTTTGAGTGCCCGATTGTACCCAGAGTCCAGGCACTTGCCTCTTTGAGTCTAAAGGTTGCAGTTAAAGCTATTTCTAGAAAAATTTCGCCGAGCAGTTACCAGGGGAATAGCGAAGAGAGATCGGAGATAATCTCTGCCCAAATTAAGGTGTTTTTGGACAGCTAAACCGTAGCCTTGGACATTCAATGCAGAGTCTGCTGAATTTTGTTTATCTACCCGCTTGTGAGAGAGATCATATGAGCATTGGTTAACCCACAAACGCGTTCCGAACCATGGAATACTGGGGTAACTCTGTGCTTTACTTGGCAGTACGCCTCGATTACCTAGGCCAGCAGTATTTTATTCTTGGTTCATAGTGCAAAAGTAGTGTGGGATTTCAGTCCTAGTGCGACGGTCCTGCATCAAACGGATGTATTTCGGAGGAGCTGTGCCTGTTCTGCCCAAATTTTGAATATTTGCTGGAAAAATGCCCCCTTGCATAAAATTTTTCCACTTACAAGTTTTTATCCAGCTGTATAACAAAGTTACCCATTCGACATGGAACATGGATATCCTCCTCTGCAAGGGATACCTCAAAGTCCCCTCAGATTTCTAGTTCATTGAAGGGGCTTGCCGGATTCGCCAAGAGGTCAGGTTGCGCTAAGAATATGTACGTGGAGGTATCGGGAGTCCTCTCCTGATCAATATAATTGCTACCCATGATCTCTGAAAGAATTTTTCGTAATAGCTGTGCCATTCAGGGCACAACCAATTAAATATTTAAAAGTGTTTACCTTTAATTTGCGAACATTTTCTTTTTATTAATATCCCTAATTTTTCTACTAATTTATCAATATTAGTATCTGTCCTTAAAATGCAACATTCTCTAACACACAGAAATCATAATTTATCACCGCCATCGTGCATGGTGGGCGTGTCAGTTTGAGCTGTCAGTCAAGCTATTCACACGCGTTTCGAAGTACACCTTATCATTGTCACCTCGGTGAATTTTTCAACTACAGAAAATTGCTAGTTTCTTTCAGCAAAAAGAATGTTGGAACAGCACTCAATGCAGAGCGGCATGATCGAGTGCTACAGCCTCCAGAATGTGTAAAGAGAAAGAAAAAGAGAAGCCGCAAGAAGCATTTTCTAAACTCAATGCACTCGCATGTTGCTGCAATTTTATTTTCGCTTTGTTGCTAGTGCTGCCGCACTGTTGATTGTTGTTGATCGCATATGTAAGATTGCAAGGTTGCCGACGACTATTTTAGCAGCTCAGCCCACCGAAAGGTTCACAAAAAAATAAAACAAAAAGCGTCTAAGTAAGCAAAAACAAGAAACCTTCAAAGATTGAAAATAAAGCATAGATTACATGAGCCAAGTAGGTATGTATGTATGCGTAATAGCCACAAGCACCAAGTAACTACGAAAACACAGCACCACTAAATCGCTGTCGACACTGATTGCGCCTATTCGCGTATTACCGTTGCTATTGTTGTTGTGTCCGATGCAGTTGTTGTTGCTAGTCCTTCTCGACGAATCCATTTATAGGCTAATAGGAAGTAAGGGGAAACAGTAATAACACTAATTGAGTAGTATGTATGCAGAGCTGCTCGAAAAGCACAGTAACATTCACATTAGAGCTTGAAATTCTCAACTGGCTTATGAAATGCTAATATTTGCTCCCGCATAAACTCTCCCGCCACAAATATAAATCTGGCTTATTTATTCATCCAGTTTCGCCAGTGATAGACTTTTTCAATATATCGTATAAATGTTCCATTGGGCGAATGACCAGGGAGCAAGCTAGGCATGGGTTTCCAAAAACATATAGTGGATGGGGTTAAAGAGCGAAAAATTTTTGACTACACATCAATACTGCGGACAAACCCCAAATAATTTTAATTTTGTGGTAATGTCGCGTTCGACACGATGCTTAGAAAATTTTGCTCAGAAAAAAGTCGTTGCAATAAAAATCGTGTTCTCGCTGCTGGCAACGCGCCGAGGACATTGTAGTCTCAGCTTGTCTCCCATTCTATGATCGCCCCTATTTCGTTAGGGATTAAGCATCGTTAAGTATGCCTTATCGAAGGGTGTGGACCATGCTCAAAACATTATGTGGGTCCAAGCTATTGGACTACATATATTCTGTCCTCTAGATTGGTAATACAGAACGTACGATTGATTGAATTTCGGATAGGAACTGACTGCCAAAAACATTTCGTTAAAACGAGAATACCAGATCTCTCTAGACTTTATATTTTTAAATCAATTGATAAGGCGACCCATAAAGTAACGAGCACTTTGAACATCTAGTCAGAGAAAGGCTCGAAATGAAGACGATTAGGCCGAATGTAATATCGAGCAGAAGGAACATAAAAGCCAATTCATACGTCAAAGTTAAACTCTTACAGAAACTTCTGGAGTGACATTGACAGCATAAAAGGGACTGCCAGGGTGCGCAAGATACTTCAACAAGACATAACGGCTTAGCTTGATTATCTCAGAAAATCTGATTGATTCTATACCTCGTCGCTGCTGGATATTACAACTTTTCGACCCACTGCTTCAGTCAAACGAAATTCGTTTAACTGCAGAGAAAGTACTATCCTCACCCTCCAAGCAAGATGCTTACAGTGTACGTCGCCATGGATTGTGGCCCGTAACCTGTGCTATTAGTGCTCGTAACTTCTCCTTCTCTCTCTGAGAAGGCAATTTACCATCGGCCTGGCTGGTCTTTTCTGGAAACACTTGGTTGTTTTGCAGGTATCAACCATCAGCTACTGTAACAACGGTTTTTATTTATTGCTCGGGACCAATTGGATGCTTCAAGGATCCTCAGTTCGCCAATACACTAGCCAGTTCGTAGCCTTGAATATCACAGTATTCCGTACCCACATGGGTTCAAGCTTATCCCATTTTGCGTTCGAGTTCAGCTTCATCTTAATTTTTTTTACGCGTTGAACACCTAAAAATCTGCGCGCCACTCAAGTTTACGCCTCTAAGCAACGGAAGGTTGTGATCTTTCAATTTTGCTTTCCGGGTTAACAGGTCTAGGGTTGTCTTGCTATCCACCTACATATTACATACTTTTCTTTCAAAAATCTTCCTTTCCATTAATTAGTTCTGCCTAGGTTCCTACTTCTTTTCTAAGGGGAAATAAAAGGATTGTATTTGTGTACTAACAGGAAATTTTTTGATTGGAATGCTTTCGAAAAAACTGAGCATGGGTTAGCTAGTGATGGCAAAAAAAATCTAATTATCGATTAATCGGTTAATTGATTAATCGAAAGCATTCGAATAATAATTGCAATTAATTGCAAGAAATTAACCGATTAATCGGTCGTTTCGATTAAAATCGAAAATTAATAAAAACCATTTATAAGCTATAAAAACTGACTTACACCCTGTGCCAAAATTATAGCGCACCTCGAGAATTTTTTTGTTATTTAATTTTAGTTATTTTTTAAATATAACTTATTCTTCAGCAAAAAACGTATAAATATATCAAACTTTGTGCAATATTAAAAAAAAAATCAACAAAAAATTCGAACTTTTTAATTAGGTTTATTAGAAAGATTTTTAGTATGCAGTTTTGTTGCCCATTAAATTATTGTATAAAAAATTGCAAGACTGAAGTATCTGGCACTTGCCACTGATTTTTGGTAATTTTCTGTTTGGTAATGATGTTGCTTATTTTCTTCCATATAAAAAAGAAGAAAATGCGCAACAACGAATTCGGAAAATTAATGAAAATATGTGCATACCTGCGTTATGATTTTTTAGTAGCAACTTAGGTTAAACTTGTGTTGCGGTTTTTTGCAAAAATATCATTTAAAAAATTTGCAGAATACGAGAATGTAAAAGACCTCCCAACTAGTAACATATGTATGTACAGAGTGGAGTGACACATTTTGTTGTTGCTAGTATTGAGTGATAAGAGTTCCAATTTTTTTCATGTAATTTTTACTCATACATGACGTAGTCAATTCTCGATGGTTTCTTTTCGATCATTTTGAAAATTAATCGGTTAATCGCTCGATTAATCGAAAGGAAAATTCCGATACAATTAAATCGTTAACCGAATGAAAATAACCGATTATAATCGTTTATTCGATTAATCGTCCATCACTGGGGTTAGCAGATAAAACTCGGAGAGTCATGAACAGTTAATTTCTGTCTAAAAAAGACGTCTCAAAATATGTGAGCCATAAAGATTTTTTTTTATCTAAGATGGGTTCAGGGAAAAATGTTTTGTTGTAGAATTCTTACCACTCTTCTCGTCAGATGCGATGGGGTTAATTAGACCCTAAGCTCTTATAGACCACTGGACCGCTTCTATACGCAGGTGGGACGATATAGAAAAGTGTTTGCAAGGCGAAAACTTATACAGTTCGCGAAATAAAACTTCCAAGTACCTAGACTCAATTCTCCAAAGGCTCAACGTTTTTACTCTTCCTATTTCAACACTGCTTCGGCATATAGTCGATGAAGAAAGAACTGCATGCATATCTACGTAATGATGTGTGGTATTTCCGCAAATGTTGCAGCAACATTGCGACTACTCGACCGCCAAAGCGCATCGCATGCTTGACCGGCCTGTGGTGGCAATAAAAGTTTCAGCGCTCAACCAACATTGCCTTTGTCATGGGATATAATCGCAGCAAAAGAGGAAAGAAAAGCACTACTAAAAATAAATAAATAGAATGCTAGTGAAAAAATACGAAACTTTACGATTGCAGAGTAATCCTACTGCGACTTGTCCGCCTGCTGCCTACCTCCTATTTGCTACAACTATTTTTTTGTTGTTGTAATGCCATTGAGCGTTGAGCTTTGGTGCTGACTTGATTCCGGCTGGATTTATGTGTGTTTGATTTGTTGTTGTTGTTGTTGTTGGCGTCAAATATGCTACAGCAGCAGTGATATAGGCGCAACCACTAGCCGCATAAAACTTCGTACATACATACATACATACATACATACATACACAGCCAATAAAAGTGCTATGCGACTGCGCGCTGATCGGTGGCAAACAGTTGATCTAAAGATTTAGTATTGCATGTGTCTTGAGTTGGTTCTTGTTTTTATTTTTTTAGTTTTTATTTTTCTTGCGAACGTATGCAAAGACTATGATGCTGCTCTGGTGTTTTCTCTGGCAGGCATCGAGATGTTTTGTTGCATTGCCGCTTTGCTGTGGTGCGATAGTTTTTCTATTTTGATGCCTTTTCTTTTTTCTTTGCCTTTTTTGCTGCGTTTTTCTTTTGCTGTTTGATACTTTTGAAGGCCAACGGCTAAATGTGTATAGCGTTGTGGGCAGCTTCTTGTTGTAGTTTGTTGTTGGCACAAGTTGAAAGTTTGGTTCTACAAGAAAAAGTATTGAAAATGAATTTAAAAAGAAATTCGCATTGAAATGTTGCTGCAAGAAAATGCGCTAAATTGGTTGAACACTCAGAGCTGAACGAATGGAAAATTATTTACAACTCCTGACCACCAATTATTTAATATTGATAAGTAAAAGCCCAGGAATGAAATAAGCTAAGTACGGTGACCCAAACGAAGCAAGCAATGCGATTAACGGATATGTAGCTGTAATGTTCGGGCTCATAGCAGTGAGTATGGATGAATTGGATTGGGCATGGTTGCAAAAGAAATTTTGGATCTGTGGTTGCGGGATGACTACGACACACAGAAACGAATAGCTACAATCCGCATTAAAACGAAGGAGGAAAAGTGCGACATTAGCAAAAACTAATTCGAAGAATACGTGGAAGAAGTACATGACCGCTGGCCACGCCATGATCTAAAAAAAGTAAGTGCGCCTGGGTCACACTGGAGAAGTGAAACTTACGTTACATATCTATTTGTCTCATAACCAATATACATACATATGGACATATATAAATACATCTACTTTTGCTTAAAGTTATATTTTTTTTTGTCTATTTTCGTTCTAATTGCATTTATGTTATTCTGTTTTCCTTTATCTTCATGTTTATCTTAATACTCTATCGATAACAAAATCGATAGTAACATCCAACAAAATATCTAGAACAAAACCGTTAAAAATATCGATAACAAAATCGATGACAAATTCGATAAAACTTTCGATAGCAAAATCGATAAAGATATCGATAACAAAATCGATAACGATATCGATAACAAAATCAGTAAAAATATCTATAAAAAAACGATAAAAAAATCTATAACAAAAGTCCACAAAAATATCGATAACAAAATCGATAAAAATATCTATAAAAAAGTCGATACAAATATCGATAACAAAATCGATAACCAAATCGATAAGTAATCGATAACAGAATCGATAAATAAGCAATAACAAAATCGATAACAAATTCGATAAAAATATCGATAACAAAATCGGAAGCAAAACCAATGGCAATATCAATAACAAAACCGTTAAAAATATCGATTGTAACATCGATAACAAAATCGATAAAAATATCGATAAGTCCCGAGAATCCCGAAAATCTCTAAAATACCAAAGTAGTTCCCAGATTGAGTCTCTTTCGCGACACCAGCATCGAAACAATCAGTGATAGACGGTAGATGTAGGATTACATCTCCTAATATGTTCGTATTGCTGCGGAGGAGATCGTTGCCTATTACTTATACAGAAACTCTTGGTTTGACGAACACTGCCTTTGTCGCTGTTGCCAAGAAGTTCACAGAAGAGGAGACAACACTATGTCTGTTAAAAAAGAAAGAAAAAAGAGGCAGAGAAACGTGACTGTGAGAAGCTTTATATACAGGCCGTTGGAGGCCCACAACTCTACCAAAAAATAAGGCAGTAATCAAGGAAATCTGCACTATGCTAGACAAATAAGGAGAACACTTCTCAACACTTCCAGATATCACATTTCAGTCACACGACTGATGAAAAAAGCCTGAACAAGGTATAGGTACGACATTCCTCCGATCTCCACTCGACTAAGACAAGGCAAACAAAGCAATAATAAGGCTCTCGAAATGAACGAAAAATGAGCCTGAAATTGTCTCCGAACAAATTTGACAACGGACGAGAGATATTTGATCCAAAATACATTATAAACGCATCATGTCGGAAACAACAACAACAAAAAGGGAATCCGTACTTATAAATGCAGCTTCATGCCTGATAAATTCACAAATGACAAAATATCCCTTGATAACCCCGGTACAGATTGCGTGAGGCCGATAGCTTCACCGTAATCCTACGTCTTAAGAGATCTTTAAAAAAAAAGGCATCGGGATCAAACGGAACCTAGTCAATGACGGACAATATACATAGGTTTTTTAGTATTAGAAACAAATTATTACATCTCCTTTTCGAAGATATCATTAGAATACTCTGTGATTTTGGAATCTAACTTTTAAAAATTTTATTTTGATTAATTTGAGCACAATATTCGAATTAGGTTTGCTTACATTTTTTCTTCTTTGATAGTAAAATGAAATATTCAGGGATATTTCGGAACCTTTCATATATTTTTCAGCACTTTTCGCGATTCTTCGTGTTTTATTTTTCGGAATCTATTGGGAATTTTACGAAATTTTTTTCATAGTTTTCCGATTTTGTTTCGGTTTTTCTTGAAATTTTTGCATATTTTGCTACTTGGGATTTTCCAAGACCTACTGGGATTTTTCTGTTCGGCACTCTTTCAAGACTTCTCGAGATTTTTCTGTAAGTATTTCTGTAACTTTTGAAACTCCAAAGATTTTTTCTAAACTTTACAGGAGTTTTTGTTTTTTGTTTTTGGGATTCCTTGTGTTTTTCGGGATTCTTCGTGATTTATTTTTCACAACTTGTTGGGAATATTTCGGTAATGCTCTAGATTTTTTAGGGCTTTACGAATTTTTTTCGGGTTCTTTCGGAAATTTTCTTGTTTTCTGGATTTGGTATGTTTTTGTGGTGATTCTTTCAGGATTCCTTCATATTATTTACGTTTTTCCGCGGATTTCTCGTTTTTTATTTTTCTAAAATTTTTTAAACTTTGTAAATTTTTCGACACTTGTTTCTATTCTTTATAGGGCTTTCGACATTTTTCAGGGCTTTTTGGAGTATTTTTTTTCCGATTTTTTCCGCCTCTTCCTTTTTTATTTTCCGGCTTTGACCATTCGGGGCTTTTTTGAGACTACTAGACTTTTCGAAACTTGTATGGTTTTTAAAAACCGAAAATCATTGGTCATTTATGTTCTGATAAAGCTCTAAGAAAAGTAGAAATTTTAATTTTTTTTTTTAGTTTTTTAATTTTAAAATGCATTTTCGGTTCGGTCTCTGCATCATTTTTTTTTAAATACTATATAAGGCGCCAAATGAATGACTTGCCAGAGCACTTGGTCATTTAAGACTGTCTCTGGAGAGTTGGATACAGATATTAGACGTCTGGCAGAATTCATAAGTGACACCGGAATTTCCGGAGTCATCAACAGAAGGATAAAGTTCCGAAAATTAGTATAGCAAAGATCCGTCTTCTGACGACTGGTCGTGACCTGACGAAACAGCAGCAACCATAGGTACATATTTACTTAAAAATCAATTCAATTATATACACATTAATATATATGTTTACGCATGCCATCAATGTATGAATATTTCTTTGACACAGTGTAACTATGCATATACAAAGGTTGGCACGGCCGAACTGCCTATGCGCTTCATTTACTCACCGCATGAGTTGCTTAGAAACGTACTGTATTCTACAAGCTAGTGTTGTTGTTTGCACTTAAACTGATCTGTATATGTTATACATACTTACATATGCAAGCACACATTAATACTGTATATATGTATATATCTGTATATATATAAATGTACAACTGTCATTGACTTTGGTGGCTATTTATTTGAGATTTTCGCTGCATTTCGTTAACACTACGCCTACTGGACTACTTGTGGTGCATACGTACGTACGTAAGATGCTGTGTGTGTGTTGTTGGAGCAAAGCAACTAACCCAGAGGACAAATCGCTTATTATGAGCGCACAACTAGACACAACTACGCAGCGCACCAATACATGCAAAATAAATAAAAATAAAATGTTGACAACTAAAAAAAAATAAAAAATAAAAAAATAAATACAGAATTAAGAAAATCTTCAAAGCTTGCAACCAAATCTCACTAAACTCCGCCACTCAGCAGTAAGTGGCTAAGTTATTGGCAACGTGATGCCATACTGTCGATGTGTGTGTGCGTTGCACTGCCATACCTCGTGGCGCGAGTGAGGTGAGTTGCATGCGTTGGAGCTGCCACCTTGCCGCCGCTGCTGCTGGCTTGTCACCTTCATGTTGCACGTTTGTTTTGGCATGTGCAATGCGCTTCCTTGTCGCAATGGCGGCGGCAAATCCACCAACCAACCAACCAACCAACCAACCAACCAAGTGCCCAACAGCCTGCCACAATATGTAAGTATGTATGTGGTTTCTTAGGCACATTGGTAGTGTTTGTTGCAGATTTCAGTTATGCGTTGCTAACTCTATGCCATTACCAACCCGCAACGTCGTCTGCCTTCACCCCATGCGAGCTGTAGTTTGTGTGCTTTTGTGGCTATTTAACTGCAATCTCATATTTAAGCTGTGCAAATACTTGCCATTTGCCACATGCAACAACAGCCGAGTCAACGATGCTGTGGCATACGAGTATGTACATACATATGTATGTATGTATGCGCTGCTATGTTGCGATTCTATTGGACTTCTGTGGCTGCTACTTTTGCCCGGCCTTTCTGTGTTGAGATGCAAAAGTATCGAATTCCACGCGTAGTATTGACCTCGGCAGTGGCTGTTGAAAGCAGCAGAACGACAACGACAGCAACAACAACAATAAAACAGCGTCGGCAATAACAAACAGCTACAGCCGTGTATGAGTGGCATAATAGTTTTGTGTGTTGTCTCATTTTTCTGTTGTTGCTGCTTTTGACGTTGTTGTTGTTGTTGTTGTTGTTGCTGTCGATGTTGCACACAGCGTAATGACCATGAGCGAAATTCTAATGATGTTGCTGCCGCTGTAGAAAGAAGTTTGTGTGATGCAAAAAGAAATAGACAAAAAAGGCAAAAAAAATAAGAAAAACAAGAATGAAAACAATAAAAATTACTAAACCCAGCTAAGTAATAAAAGACTTAGAACAGGCAATGTCTCGGACATTTACTAGTCATTTGACTATTTCCATGTTGTGTGCATGTGTTTGTGCGGTGTTGCAAGTTAATCTGTGGGTTTATGCACGTGAGTGAGTGCATAAACGTATATATATTTTTTTTGTTTTGTTTGCACGTGCAACAACAAATGCACATAAATATTTACAGTAGAGCATCTGACACTCCACAAAAACTGGTATTTCTGGTTTATTATATAAAAAAAATTAATTACATATGGAGCTTTGTGTTACGCGGTTTCAAAACTGTAGGCAAAAACTGATAGATAGTAAAACTGATGGATTTGTTTGGGTATAAGGCTACAAAGCCTTTTATGTACTCCAGCGGTATAGTATAATTCATCTGGCTCTATTTGAAGGCATTACTACCTGAAAAAATTCCACACGGTTTAAAAATTGTACCATGCTTTTCAGAAAAATATTTTAATCTAAATAAGCAAATGTTCTAACTATCTCTAAATTTGACAGGAAATATTTTTAATCAATTAAAAACTATTTACAATTACCGCATCGCTACTATTAGCACTGACGAACAAATTGACATATGTATGTAGAAAAATTAAATAAAAGTCATTATTTGTTGGAACTTTACTCCTGCAAGGACTACTTCGCGGAAATTTAAAAATTCAAATCGGATTTTTTGTACCGGTTACCTGTTTTGAAAAACCCGTTTTGAAAAAAGCGGAGTGGTGACATCCATCCATTATAATGGCTATTTTTTATTTAAAATTTTAATCGCTTTTTGTACCGGTTACCCGTTAAAAAAATCCGAATTTTTAGTGCCGGTTACCAATTTTATAAAAAGCTCCCATTTTTTAAGGCATTAAAAGCTAAAACGAATTTAACAGTATATTAAACAAATATTCTTATGGTTTGTTCATATTCAATGCCACATAAAAAACATTTGTTCTTCACAAAGAAAGAAGAAATTTGTTTTTTTCTAAATTAGGAAAATTCTAAAAAAATGTCAGTACTTATACACATAATAGAAGAACATGGCGTTAAAACGCCCAAAAATTGAATTTCACAAACTTGAAATAAGTATATTTCAAATGTGAGCCAGAGTTATATAAGATCTGAGTGCCTATTTCATCAAAACCGTATAGCCGGTTCTGAGTGAAGAGCAGTCTCGCAGAGTACATATTTTTTATACCGATGAAAAAAGTTCTTAATTAAAAAAATAAAACTTTATCTCTAATTTAACTTCTCATTTTTGAAATTCCTTTCAAAAGTATTCTCAAAATAAAATCTTCTTAAATCTCTTTCGTCTGACATTTTTATATACATGTATTTCAATAAACTGATGAACTAATTCGAATTTGATTGCCCGAACAAATGGCAACCCTCCTAAGTAAAGGTCAGGAATAACTCCCTTTCATAATTTGAATGTACCTTTTTAAAGACGTGGCAACTTTCTTCAAACATTCGAAATGTTCAAACTAAATATTTCTTACCATTGTTTCGTTTAACTACGGTATTTTTATATTTCATATACTTTTTGAATCAGTTAATTGAGTTAGCCCTTTCAAACAGGTGGTAGCCCTATTCAAAAGTATTTTCACTGCGATACATATTTTAATTAACTGATGAATTAAGTGGAATTTTAATTTTCAAACATGTGGCAACCCCGCTAAATACTATTCAGAAATCAAAATTTTTCAAACCCCCTTCGATTGATTTTAATTATTCATTCAACTTATAAAATAATTTGAATTTAACTTTTTAAACAGGTGGCAGCCCTCTTCCAACACCTAAAAAATATTCTTAGCGTTAAAACAAAAGATTTCTTAACACTGCTTCGTTTGACATCCATATTTTGATATTTCGTATAACTTGTGTATAAGTAAACTAAATTTGACATTGCAAGCAGGTGGCAACCCTCTTCAAAATATTTCCAACCTACTACTTTCTGAAACCCCTTTCGTTTGGCACCCATATGGTACTTCTCTTACCTAATATGATTTTTTAAAGATCAGCTAAGAAACAAAGCTTTTCAAAACCATTTCGACTGATACCCAGTTTGTAATAATTGATTTTTTTTTTTAATAATTTGGATATAATTTTTTAACAGGTGGCTACTCTTTTCGAAAAACTAAAACCAGTTTGCACATCTACAGACCAAGCGCTTTAATTTGACATATCATTTTTGAAAATCGGGGGAACGGTGCTGAACAAAAAATCCCTGCGCGTATTATATATGTATGTATATAGATATAGATACTAAAATGGAATGATAATAATCGTGAAAGCGCTTCAAAACTTGGTCGCGGTATCTGATACATCCACAAGTTAAAGGCTTTCCAGTTTTCCAGCCCGCTCGAGGCGTTCCCAGATTTGGTTGCGATTTCGACTACCAGCTGATACAAGGCACTATCTAGCTTCTCTTTTGATCTGACCATGCCTAAAGATAGATCAAAATCCAACTGCGAAAAGCATTTGAAATTTTGTAAGTGATGCCGTTTTACCTGAAATTTCATATAGCAACGCTTTTTCCGAGAAGATATTCAAATTTTTTTTTTTGACACACTGTAATTGTTTCATGTGTCACATATTACTTCATTTGTCTGTACTTTAAATACACTTGCATTTGCATCTCTATATCCGTGTCAAGCTCTTTTAATTGTCTTCAATTAAATTTACGAAAAGGTAAAGCTGCTGTACAAGTACTTATTTATGCAGATACATAAATATTTAAGTATGGTATGTACATTCATATGTTTGTATGTTTGTATGTATGTACATAAGTAAAAGCCTCGTGTGTACTCTCATATGCATTAAGATTTTCTTCCCAAGCGAATTTGCCTTCATTTCTTTGCCGCTTTTGTTTCTTCACTTAATTTACTGCACACCATGGTTGCTGAGATGTTTATTGTTATTTTCATTGTTCTTGGATTTGCTTACACATTTTAACTGTACTTAACTTTAAACATAAATTTTCATGTGATAAATAAGGAAGAAGTTTAAAATAAGAAAAGTGTGGCGCTAAAGCAACTTGGGCTTAA
Source organism: Rhagoletis pomonella (assembly GCF_013731165.1). NCBI lineage: Eukaryota > Metazoa > Arthropoda > Insecta > Diptera > Tephritidae > Rhagoletis > Rhagoletis pomonella. Next base: position 18,204,935 of record NW_023458565.1, read on the forward strand.
TACGGGTCAGAAAGAAAGCTGTGGTGGAAGCCTAACATCAAGGAAAGAGTGCAGGGGAGTGCATCATTTGGAGTTTATTTTTTATAATTTCCATTTTTCTGGAACGACAAGGTTTTTTTTCCGGACTTATACTTTTAGGCATTATTTAGAGTACTTCGTGTTTTATTTTTTCAGGAACCTTTAAGAGTTTCGTGATTTTTCCGGTACTCTTTAGAATGTTGTCATTTTTTTGGATCTTTTTTCGTGACTTTTTGTGTTTTACTCTTTGAGAAATTTTTCGAAATACATAATTGGTAGGATTTCTAAATATTTCATGATGTATCGGTACTTTTGGGATTTTTTGGTACTTTCCGAATTTTATTGGTGCTTTCTTTTTTTAAATTTTTTTTTCGAAAGATTTAATTTTACAGGAACGTTTAAGAGTTTTTCGAGATTTTTCGGAATACTTTGCATATTATTTTTTAAGCACCTTTCGGTATTTAAAGACTTTACTTATTTTGTTGGATACTGCTTAGCATTTTTCGTAATTTCGTGTTGATTATTCATGATTTGGATTTTTTTTAATTATATGATTTTTAAAAGTATATATTTGACTGTTTCATTATTCTACTTTCGCTACTTTCAAAATGATTTTGGGGTACCTTCTCGAAAAGGCTAGATCTTCCTGACGTTTTCATAGATTACACATTTTGGTACTTTTCGTGTTTTTTCGGGATACTACATTCGTTGTTTTTTTCCAAATCTTTCTTTTTTTGTGGCTATTTAGATGCCCTTCAGTATGTTTAGGCATTTTTCTCCAGATTTTCCAATATACTTAAAATACTTTGAAATCTTTCACTTGCTTATGGAATTTTTAGCGGTTTTCGTTACTTTTGGTATTTTTCGGAAGAATTGGGATTTTTGTGGAACGTTCCACATTTTTCGTGAATTTTCGCGCATTACTTTTCAGCGTTTTTTTGGTACTGTTCAGGATTGCTATTTAATTTTTTCTTAAAATTTTCGCCATTTTGCGGATACTTCGTATTTTATGCGGTATTCCAGATTTTTCGGCATTTGTTGAGATTTTTTAAAGATGTTACGATTTTTTCGGAATATTTCGTCTTTTATTCCTTGTGACTTTTCGGGATAATCCGTGCTTCGTTTTTGCTTTCGGGATGTTTTAAGAATTGTAAATATTTTTTGAAGCTTTTAGAGGTTTACTTTTCGCGATTGCTCGAGAACTTTTTTGGGTGTTTTCGCTACTTTTCAGGACACTTCGAGCTTTACTGCCTCGTTTTTTCAGATATTTCGTTATTATTTTCATAATTTTCTGGGATCTTTCCGATTTCCGTAAACATTTTGATATTTTCAGGCATTTTTTAAAATTTCGATTTTCCTGGAACGTTAAAGATTTTTTCCGGACTTTACATGTTTTGATTTTCGGGATACTTCGAGTTTTATGTTTTTTAGACCCTTGGGAATTTTTAGGACTTTTTGTGGTTTCAGGTACTGCTCAAGGTTTTTATGGGGATCTTTTCGGGAACTTTTTATTTTTTATTTTTTGCGCTTTCGAGACTTCTCAGTTTTTTCGTCTTTTTTTGGAACGTTTCTGAGGACTTTTTTGAAACTTTTCGTGTTTTCCTTTTCGGGTTAGTTCATGTTAACAAATTACTTTCGTTAAAAAAAATGTATACTCAATACGGTCTAAACCGTCCTGCGGCCTAATAGGCCCTTGCGTTATTTCTTTTGACGTTTATTTTTTGACCAAATTTTAATTTTTTTAGTGCACCGAGTCTACTGAGGATCCTACAAGTCATTTCGTGATTTTTCCCAGACAGCACCCACTGTGCGTCGAAAATTGAGACTGTTGCTTTCTGCAGCCTTAAACGCTGAGTTACACTTATGCATATTTATTCGCTGACAAACCATAATATAGTTTAATACATTCATAAATACATACATACATAACACATATGCATCAAAGTGTATTCTCTCATACAAAGCATCCTACACACATGCGTACTTTCATATGCAACTGAATGCATTCACCAGCGCGCGTATGGAGTACAGCACGGTGGCTGGTGTTGCGCAAGTTGGCAATTAAAAAAAAAAAAAAAAAAAATATAAACATACAGAGCTACACATTAAAGACAATTTCCAGGAATTATAACAGCTGCATTGCTACCATCGAACCAACTTGGCAGCCAGGCTGGGCTTATTCTGCATTGAACGCTTTACCTTATTGTTTGTTGTAGTTGTGGCGTACCTGTGACCTGTTTGCACGCATTTTTCGACTGTTCTTACTATACTTACTAAATACAAATTGAAATTTTATGATGAAAATCAGCTGCACAAGAACAAAGACTGTCGCTGTGGTAAAAAATAGGCGTATAAGTAAGCGATTTCGCAACAAAATAAATCCATAAGTACATAAAAAGGCCGCAAAATGACTTAAGTTACAGGAAGATATTCGACCTGTGCTTTTTTATTTCATCACTTACCCACATTCAAGCAAATCTGTCTATGTACATATAACTAGAACACTGCACACAACTCCCACTGTGGAACTAGAAACGAATTTAAACCTACAGCAGATTACCTTGGTAGTAGTATATAATTTGGCGTTAAGCTAACCACAGTAATTTGTGGTTCACGCCTAGATGGTAGAAGAAGAGACCTAATTCATTCGCAAAACATAATAGTTGCTTACAATCGATGTGGGAGATCTTATCTTTTTAGGCTGAGATATATGCTGCAGCTCAGTAGAAATTAGCTGCCGCCTTCAGGGCAACTTGGCGGAAATTCCTCCGTATTTATTTATGGATGTTGACCAGATAATGTCACACAACCGCGAGACCGCTCGGTCAAACTTAAAAACTTTGTTTTTATTAAAGTTAATCTTCAGGTCGGCCCCATACTTCCTATCCGAGACATAGTTGTCTTTTGGAAGAAATGCTGGAAGGAGCCATATCTCCATTAACGGATTCCTTCTAAAAAGCAAACAGAAAGAATAATCAATAAATTATTCTGCTGTATCACTTGCTATCCCAAAAAAAAGAGGTTCCAGAGCTCAACGTTCGATATCTTTGCCAGCCCCATGTGTTTGAGTCTCAATCTGTCACTTTATTGTTGCCGCTAGGCAGCCGCCACGACAACCGGTCCTGTTGTTTCGAACACATCTAAAGTCTAGATAATTCAAGCTACCTTCAAATTATCTAAAATTTTTGAGACTTCTTACTTCGGCACACGCGGCCGATCTCTTACTTTGCATTTTGCTAAGTGCTACCTGAAAAGTGGGTCTCCATCAGCATGTCTAGACACTCTTGGCTAGGGCTCGTCTGCCCTCAAAATACTACTCAAAGTCCCAACGGACCTAGACAATATCTTTTGAAGCCTTATCGTCTCATTTGTAATCACCAAAATTCCACAAAATGCCTGTTCAGCAGTCTTACTTTGCTTCTGTAATCCTACCATTGTAAGTGTTAAAGCTGGACCTCTAGTTATTTCAAGAATTCGTGACTCCGATTTAAGTTATCCTAGCTCAGAATCCCATCTAACCGGCTTGGGTTGGACTCGTGGGCGAGATATAGAGTTGAGTCTTCAGCCTACAGGTGTACGGATAGTCGACATTCTGTAGGGGTTGCCTTCCGACCGCATGCAATGCCGGAAATACGGCTACCCATGCTATAGCTAGGATCATGCCTCTAGCTATAGGGATGGCTAGTGATAGTCGGGCGGGAAGAAGCAATTTATCGGGGAGGAGAAGTTGATATTACAATTCGGTCGTGGTGATGGGTCTGACTTCGGTCTCATTCCATTTCACGCTGCAACTACTTCCATAAATCATCCCAACTCCAAAGCGGAAGAGCGTATGCCGAATGAATTGTTAGTGTCGTAACTGGATCCAAGTACGCCGAATCTGTGTACCGGCCGTCCTGCAGTTGCAATCACACTTGCCGTGGGATCGTTCTTACCACACTATACTTTTCCAATTACTCGTCTCAATAAATTACAAAAGTATGTCTCTCTCTTCCACTGGATCGATGAAAACCTGCTTGGCTGCGGCTCTAGAGTCGCTTCTAGGATGTACTCCCATCCGTGTTTTTATTCAAGAAAGAGCAGTCACGAAAGGGCTGCAATTTCGACTATCTGACGCCTGCTTCTATCCAAAGAAACTTTACGCAGATATTCTAAGCAATATACCAGGTTTGGAAATGTGCAGAGGTTTTGACTCCATAACCCAAAACATCTGTTTTAAAAGAAAGTTCCTAGTGAAAATCCCTTTGATTCCAGAGTTGTACATTGGTACACGGTTGGTTCGAGGATGGATGATGGAGCAGGTGCACTAAAATATCAATTCTCATAGGCAGATGGTCCACGGTGTTCTAGGAAGTTTTAGCAAGCATCCGGGCCCTCTCAAACAGGATGATGAAATCTAAATTTGTTAAGGACTGCTTTCTCAGGGCTCAAACTCTAGCAGGAAGAAATGTAGTAACTCTTTGCTGAGTGTCGGAAAGGAAACCAGGTCGTTAATGAGTTGGCGCGAGAAGGATCCTTAACTACCTTCTTAAGACCGGCACCATTTTGTGATCTTAGTTGGTCCTCTGTGTGAATGACTGCAAAACGCTTGACCCTAACCAGTCGCAACTTCTGACAGGCAGCCACTACAGATTTAGAGAATGGCGGGAAAAAATAAACAGCACAGCAAACAAATTGAAAGTACGCAAAAGTTAAATCAAAAATCAAGCACCGTGGAACAAACTGTCGTTGCACAAAAAAGACAACAACAATAATGCACTTGATGGCGACAACGATAACGACAGATGCCAGCAGAGCCAGCGCAACGTTGTTGATATGTTTTTTTTTTCATTTTATTTTTGTTTGCATGAAATTTGCAGTTTTGCTTCGTTTCAATTAAAATTCTTCAGCGCAAATAAGAAGGAGCAATATAAAGCAAATTAAGAGAGTAAAAGGTATAAAAATGCGACAAATTTAATTTTTACAAAATGCAAAACAACAAAAACAATGCAAATAAAGAACAACCGAAAAATATACACAAAACTGTGAAAAATAGTGACGCTGGCTGCCGTAACGACTACCAAGTTCGTAACAAAGGCAAAGAGAGGAAAAGAGCAATAAATTTAAGACTATCCAAAATTAAAGCAATAATAACAACGATAAAAATACGTACATACATACATATTTAGTATGTAAGAACAAAAGCAACAATGAATGGTCAACAACCAAAAGCCTTTTTGTTTTATTTATTTTTTAAGCAAAATAAAAAGAAGGAAGAAAAAATAAAGCAGGCCAAAAAAATGGCAAAATATTTGCAACAACAAAATAGCAGTAATGCATATCGCGCAGCCAGTGACTTATGAACCAAATTGGGTAAACAAAAACTGAGAATCACAGCAGCAGCAGCAGCAGCAGCAGCACAGCGACGCGACGGTCAATGAAGTGAGGGGAAAAAATGTCAAAAAACTTGCGTTGTTTAAACAGAAAAGGGGAAATATTATAAAAAAATGCAGTAAAAAAGAAACAAAAAAGGCAACGAAAGATAATTTAGCGAAATTTTGCGCGGCAAAAAAATAATATCGAACGGATAGCAGCAGCCGCCACGGCAAAAAATTAGTGCAGCCAAGGCACAGACAGATAGATAAACACATACATATGCAAACATAAATGTTGCATAAAACATATGTATGTACTTATGTAGATAAAGTGGTCGACAAAATTATAGCCGCACCACATATTGACAAGTATTATATATTTTTTTTTGTTTTGTTATTTGATTTTAATTATTGTTTGTTTAATTTTTTTAATAAAAACTTTTTTTCTTTAATAAAAACTGTGTAAATATAAGTTTCAAAATTTGTGCAATATTTAAAAAAAATCCAACAAAATTTTGTAAAAGTTTCGAGATTTTTAATTAAACTTCTGGTTTAAAAAAGTGCAAGTATCAATTGGCAAAAAATTAGCGCTGACTGTTTAGATTTTTCGAAGTTACGGTTTTCTTCCATATAAAAATATATTGTGTTTAATCGTGGAAGCAAATCCCAAAAAAAAAAAAAATGAAAAAAATCAACGCCCTTTAACTTCCACTTTATTATGATGGAATAAGCTACAAAACTGCATACTTAAAATCTTTCTAAGAAATTTAATTTTTTTTGTTGAACGTTGTACAAAGTTTGAAGCTTAGATTTACACGTTAAAGAACTTTATTTTTGTAAAAAAAATATCTTAAATTAAATAACAAAAAAAAAAAAATCGTGAAAACTTTTCAAAATATGGTGCGGCTATAATTTGCTCGACCACTGTATGTACTACATCCAGGAGATGCATACACCTTCACTTGAATGCAAGTTTGTGTGTAGGTGTGCATTGACACATACATAAACACCCAGACGTCGAGCCAAAGAAAATAAAAAAAAATACACAACGATAAAAATTAAGTGAATGCACTATAAAAAACACATGTATGTATGTAGATATGTATGCAAGCACCAAAAAAATAAAACCCAGAAAAAAATTGATAAAAAAGTACAAAAATTAAGGCCAAAAAAAATGAAGGCTCAAAATAATAATGAAGGCAAAACGGCGATTCGCTAGACAGACAGCGAACATCAAAGAGTGCGTTTTTGTCGCACTTTTTCTTGCTGCAGCCTCGGCAATTGTCGTTGCTCATATTGCTGCTGACTTGTGGTTGCCAAACGGACACACACACACACACTCTCCACATACAGTTGCATACGCATCTTCGCACAAGAAGCATTGACAGCAGCGCCGCCATTAAAATAAAATTAAATACAAAATGCAAAGTATTCAGAAAAAAATTGTACCAAAGGAAAAAAAACGAAAAATAAATAAATAAATGAAAAATTCCAAAACACCAATGACCAACGTGGCAGACAAGCCAAAATTAAAGCAGCAGGTATAAACCATCGCGATTATCTGTTGCAACTGCCGTTGACTGCCCAAGACTGGCGCGAATTCAGGTTGACTTCAGAGGTTTGTATGTCAACAACGGATACCCTTTGATATATATATGTATGTATGTATGTATACTTAAATATTAAATATATACTCGTGTACCATTCGTAACTGGCGCATATTTGTGCTCATATTTAAAACAAAGTCAAGACGTTAATAATGAAACGTGCGAGGTTGTTGTTGCTGTAAAAGACATATTGCCAAAGTTGCACATGCCGTTTTGTTTGTTTGTTGTTGTTGTTGTTATAACCACAATGTATAGGCACTACACACAAGCATTTAAATATGTACGTACATACATACATATATAGTATGCGTTCTTCTTCGGGCAGTAGAGCTCAAGGACTCATGCTTTGGTTCAATAATTGTTTTGAAATAAGTTGCTATTGAAGGACAGGTTGTTGTATGTCGCTTATATATAGAAAACAATTGGCTAGAAACTATTTTCGATGAAAAGCTGATCAATTATAGGCATAAATACTCCATGGATTAGTAAATGTAGCGCAAAGAAATTTTTTTTTATTATTACTTTGCACCTGTATTCCCTTTTGATTGAGAATTTGGTGGCTGTTCAATAAGTAAAACGAAGCGGTTACTCCGTTAAAACCTCTCGGAATCACACACATTTTCGAAACAGAAAGGATCAGGCATGTTCTGCAAATCGTATGATTTCAAATCGGTGCGATTCGCAAATTATTGTTGTATATTTGTAATCAAAGGAAACTGTTTGAAACACATAATTTACGTTATATCCATCGATTTAGTGCCAAAATTTTCACTCTTTGCTATAAATCCTCCGAAATAGATTTTATAAATTGCGCCGATTTCAAATCGTACAATTTGCAGAATATGCCTGTATATCTTTTTAGATAAATTACGACCAAACCATATACATACAGTGACTTAAAAAAGATGGACTGTGTTGCAGAGGCAGCTGGTTGTCCGGGGGAATTCGGTGCCACTCTATCCCAACGTTTACTACTCCTCTATTTCACGTGTCACCTAACGCCATAAGCAATCAGATAACCCGTGACTTTAACCGAAATTGTCTATGACACCGTCTGCCACTACACGCTACTAGAAGATATTTAAGCTTTCTCCCTCCCATCAGCATTCTTCAGAGATGAAACACCTAATCCGAGGAAAATTAAGCATGGAGTTCCACAGAATGGTGTCCACTCTCCGCTTTCAGAGGGAGCCCCCACCATCTCATACAATGACGATTGCTCGATAATGACGTTCCGAAATGAAATTGACGACCTGTACTCAAAGGTAAATAGTTTCCCGTCAAACTTTTTTTCGCTTCTGCACGAAGTCTAAGCATCTCCCCTACGAATTCCTAAGCCGATATATTCACCTCTTCGACGAATGAGGTCAGGCTACAATTGGGTGTTTCCGACGATGGCGTACAAATTCGGAGTGTGATCAACTCAAAAATATTCGGAGTCACCTTCGCCAGAACATCATACCTTAAGCGAGGCACAAGTGCTCCTTGTTATTAATAGGGTGCCACAGACGTGAGCAACCGAACAGACACCTGCTTTAGGCAGAGCCCCTGCCCCAAGGCACGGCAGTCATCTCTACGAACTGAAGGACGTGGGCCAGAGGTCCCTAGACCAACCACTGGACTCGACCCCGCACAGACAGGCCATAACTGGCATTCGCAGGGAGTTTGTCTCAAACTAACACAAACTGCCGACCTGTGAATGCCGTTTTAGGAGAACTACCACAGCTTCAACTGACTCGGGAGTCCCGCATCACACTTGCTGAACTTCTTTCTGTCTACAGACTTAACTCATACCTGGGCAGAATAAATTCTGTTATACTTAATGTACATATGTCCGACATGTGGAACCCGAAAAACCCAACTCTACTAACGTCCCATTTCCCCTGGTCTAATCCCGTCGGAGTGACACGATTCTGTTGGTTAGGCTTGACGCCAAAGATTAACCGACGAGCCGATCTAAGCAGAGCAAAGCAAGCCGCTACACCCACAACAACAACAATCAACATTTGCTGTGTGAATGCAAAAGTCTTGTGACCGCAGTTGTTTAGCTCTTATAATACATCTGGTAACAGAACAAGGAGATCTATTAGGGGTCACCCTAAATCGCCTGTAAATTTGAATTTCCGGTTTTTTGAATTAAAGTTACCACCAATGGTCCTTCGACAAAACCCACTTGAGATTTGGTGGTTAAACCAAAGGCGTGGTTCTGGAATGAAGCTGAAAATACTCTTTCACTTAAGTGGCTATGTTCGCAAACACACTCAGAAATCGCAATACCATCCTAATCCAAATTAAAACGTTTAATCCTTCTCCATATTTCCAATCAAAATTTCGTGCTAACCTTCCCCAAACACCCTCGCTTTGAGACATGCTCCATCAAATATATGCTAAGATTTCCAAAGAAAGCATACAGGCAGGCTGCTATTGAAAAAAATTTGAGTTGTGTGTCGGTAAATTGGCGTAATTAATGAGCGAACAGAGAGCATTTCAGCGCCCAAACAAGCAGTTATATCACCGTTTATACACATACATACATACCTACTATGTGTGAGCTGCATATATCGATTTATGTATATTTGATTTTTGCAAAACGCATTTTTATTGTACGGAAATTTACGACTGCTGCTGCTGTAGACAAGACGACAGATAACTACACGAATGTCAAGGCGTTTAAGCGCTGCAGGTCAGTCACCGGCCGTGCGATTGCGCACAGATCAGACACAGAGAACGATCGGTGAACACACAGATAGACAGGGGAACAGACGACATGACGATGGATGCTTGGGAGTTGTTTCGTTGGTGGTTAGTGGAATAGGGCGGGTGGAGGAGGACCAAACAGACAGACAGGACAGACAGGACAGACAGACAAACAGAACAGACAGACAAGTGTACGAGTATATCGTCATCGTCACACATTTTCGCCTGCAGATGCAATCACTGAATGGTGAATACGCGCATTGCCGGCAGATAAACTCAGCATCGCCGGTAGGGATTCCAAGAAATTAAAAAGGCAAACCGACAAAACAACAACAGCGGCGCAACAACAGAAGGCAAGCGTTGTGTGTATTTATATGTGTGCGCGCATCTTCTGCCTTACTTGCTTGCTGTACGTATTGCGACAAAACGATCGTAAATAATTTTCATTTCATTTAATTTTATTTTGATTCGCAGTTTCTCAGATCGACATTAACTCACTCGTATGTATGTAAGCGCGTAAGTATTGCTTGCATGCAGTGTGGCGGGTACTGTTGCGCATGCGCTTGCATTTCCATCTTCGTAGCGCTAGTGTTTGATGTGTATAGGCTCTTTTGGTTCGTAGGTTAGCTGGTTGGTTGTGGCTGCTTGGCTGTCTGTCGATCTCATTGCCTGTGTAATCAAGGGTAGAGGCGACGACGTTTAAGCTTAAAATAATATGTATTCACTAATGATATATTTCAAGAGTGCGAGCAGCAAGCAGCAGCGTACTGTGCTATGCATATGCACATACGAATGTGCACTAAAGAAGATGTACATACATACATACATGTGAGTTAATATGTGTATACATATATCACGGTGCGTCTGAACCAAGACTAATGAATCGTTGCCGGACATTGGAGAATTTTGCAAATTTTAAAAGTACTTTGTTCCTAGTTTCTTAAAACTATAAATAAAATTTGTACATATTCCAAAATTTGTATTTTACAATTTTTACTATGCTATTCACAGCAGAAGATCGTATTTTTACCGAAGGCAGGTAAACCTGAGCAGATGCCTTCAGACCAATTAACCTCAGCTCCTTTCTCCTTAAAGGCGTGGAAAAAATCTTGAATCCCCACATCAGAGAATTCAATCGAATTGGCTTGCATAAATACTTTTTTTTTTGTTTGATTGTAAGTTGGGCGTCCACATTAAGCCTTAAGCTTGAAACTAAACCATATAGAAAATATCTTCTATTCAAAGGCCACTTAAGAATAGATTCAAAATTTCATCGCAATCGAATGAATAATTTAGGGAAGCATAAAGCACAAACGTACCTATACACTGAGTTAGAAATTATATGAGGGTTGAGAATAATTGCTAGCGATAATCGCCTCAAAGTGAAAATGTATAATAAAAGGCAAAGAAATTAAGGATATACATAAGTAAGTGAAAACGAAAAAAAAAACATAACATGCGATATTCATTGAAAGGAACTAAGCTCGCGTTTAAACACTACACTCGGCCATAAACGTATACATATTTACATACATATATATATGTATATGTACGAGTATCTTTTTATAAACACAATGTGTTGGTACAATACGTTTGACATACTTCCTCATAGATTTATTTTTAACCTACCCTTGGCGATCCATTTGTGTTGGAATTTATTATTGTACAATACATATGTACGTATGTATGTGTATGTAGTTATGTGCGTATACACCTAAGCTGTGGAAAATTGTGTCCTGCAACCTAATCTCATGACGTCATTGCGTTCCTAAAGTGTGCTCTATCTATAGACCAGTCACTAGTGGGTGAAAGCGCGATGATTGCGTCATTCAAACGCGCTGAAAACGATAATAGATAAATGAATTGAACAGGGATAGACCAAGAAAGAGCAGGAAGACAGTGAGAGCATAACCAGGAAATTGTGTACAAAATGCCCACTGACTGTCAACATTTTTGTAGTTAGCGGCAATAAAGTGCACAAACAAAAGGAAGAGGGGCATCAGAAAAAAAAATGTATTTAGCTTAGGAGGCAATAAGAATATGCGTAGCATAGTTTGCGCCTGTCGGACCTTGTTCGTGTTTACTTATTGTGTAGATGTGTATGTATGTAGGCAATTACTGGATTGTAATCGTTTTGTTAATTAGTATTCAATTATTAGAATGTTTCTATGTCGTATTTGTGTATTCGAAAAAATAGTATTTTCTTCAGTAATGCTTTCGGCTTTTCTACCAACTTGCGCGTTGCGAAGATATATAATTTGTTTGTAGTTATTCCACAACCAGCCAGAACACTTATGGATGTCCCCAACGTTGACTAATTAAACCAGCTTCATTTAATAACGAGCTGTATTGAAGTCAGTTGAATGTGTGGGTTGTTGCATTTATTGAAGGCAGATCCCAAAAAACATTGTGGGGAACGTTCGATATCCAATATGCACATCGAACTGAAAACGAACTCTTAATCAACCTTAGTTTTCCAACAAATACATTCGAGATGGGTACGAAAAAAATGGAACAAGAGAGAACGTGAAAGCCAGCTTATCCGTTTTGCTGGAGAACGGCCTAGTTCTCGAACCGAATACTATTTAACCTATGTCACATTCGTTATTGAAGATTCGTTTTCAAATCATTTTCGAATGGTTAACCAAGCACAATGTTTATTGGGATGTTTTGAAGTTCACACAATGCACTGTGGGTAATTGGACCAATTTTTGGGGCAAAAGTTAATTATGACCAAACAAGTAGGTTATTAAATTTTGTTTTTATTGATTGGCATGTGACTTATTAAAAACAAATCTTAACCCTTGACGACCGATGGATCAAAAGGGGTTACTTTTTAATTTGTGGTTTTATTGAAAAAGTTTGAAATCAGTTTTTTCTAAATTAGTTATAAAAGCTAGTAATCAGACAGTGGCCATGTTTATAAAATATTACAAACTATTTTCATTTCAATTGCAAACCTGAAAGGTCTAAATTTCCTGGTCTGCCTACAAAAAAGTTAAAGGGGGCAGCCTTTGGAGGAATAAAATTGCAAACAGCCTTTTGTTTATTTTTTTTATTGAGTTCTCCATTTAAAATGTTAAACAGTTCCCTGCTGACAGTACCAAGATTAACTACACAAAAAGAGACATCTCCCAAAAATCGCAACATAAATCGAGGTACTAAACTCGAAATTCCTCATTTTACACATTTTTGATAGTTTAAACACGGCAAAATACGGCCAGAATTTTAAAAGTTTTTTCAAATTTAATAAGAAAACGAGTAATGTTTAATCAAAAAAAAAACAACTTCAATTCCATATAAAAATTATAGAAATCGGATAACGTGGTCCAAAGTTATGCGGCAACACACATAAAATAAAATAATAAATAATTGCGACGATTTGATAACCTTCTTCTTTTTGCGAAGTCGGTTAAAAATAATAATTAAAGGATAAGTCTGAAGTACGTATGCTTTTCAAAAAACAAAAAAAAAACACAAAAAAAAAGTTCGCAAAATGCTATATCTTAAAAGTATTTTTTTTTATATTTTTGAAAGTTTTTAGGCAATTATTAGCTTCTCAAATCGCTTAAAAAAACCAGAACACAAAATCGGTTACAATATTTTTTTTTTTTACAAAAACAAAAAACAATGTTATTTGGTATGAAATATTTTTTATCAAAGGCCAAGGCCAAACAGTTTATTTTTGTGAGTGGGAAGAACGATTTTTCGCCACAAAAACTGATCAAATCACCCACAGTGCAATGTTGCGGAAATAGGTGGAGGGTTCTGCCTGTGTCTACTTTTTGACTCATCTCAATAATGACACCGTTTAATATACATACATATGTATACACAGCCCGTGTCATAATTAAAAACAAGTCTTGACAATCATATTTTTTGTTATTTAATCCCTGATATTTTTGTTTTTAATTAAAAAAATATAATCCCTTATTAAACAAAAATCGTAAAGCTCTACGTTACAAACTTTATGTAATAGTTAAAAAAATCAACGAACTTACTAAGTATTTAGAGCTTTTTAATTAGATTTCTTATATTTTAAGAATGTAGTTTTTGCCTTATTAAATTCTAGTGTAATAAAGTGCAAGTTTGAAGCAATTTTTTTCGCTCGTGGTGTTGTACATTTCCTTCCTTCTAAAGTCTGAGTATGTTCGCCGACTTTTTTCTTAACACATTGGCAGGAAAAAGAGCAATACCTTCGACAAAAAAGAAATGCTAAAAATCAACAGTAAACTAGTAAAAATTGAACTAGGCATCAAAATCTTTCTAAAAAATCTTATTAAAAAGCTTGAAATTTTTCCGAAAGTTTATTGAATTGTTTCTTTAGATATTGCACGAAGCTTAAAACTTGGATTTGCACAGTTTTTGTTAAAGAATAAACAATATTAAAAAAAAAACTAAAGTTAAAAAGCAAATAAGCAAAGCTTTTGAATATGTGGTGCGCTTTTAATTTTGACGCGGGCTATACTCCTAGTATTGAAGTCGCAAATAGCCTTCGCTGACTTTGCTATACTAATAACTACTTGAGTTGTATGTAAGGAGTATACTCATTTTGAGTCTCCAAATAGTATATGTTTTATAAACAGCTACAGAAATGTATATGTTTTGCTTAGCCAAATAACAGAGCCCTAGTGAACCCAAAAACACATTGTACAAACAATGCCACACAACTCATGTAAATATATTTATCTAGCAAAGTCCTTTTGCAATTTTATTCCTTTATAAATAAATATCATTGCCTTTTCGTCTTGTAGTCGTAAAATGTGTGCATGTATGTATGTATGAAAAGTACTTACGCTCAAAGTCATTGCGAACTCATTTTCACCTCAGCAGTCAGTCATGGCCATTGCTACATTGTAACAATAAAACTGGCTTACTGGTACATTGGTATGTACTTACTTACATACATTAGGCGACAAATGAAAGTTTACACCTTGTTCTAATATAATATTCACAATTATTTTCATGCAACATTTTTTGCCTTTTTTATTTATGAAAATATAGTACATTCTTTAATAAAAACCATATAAATCAAAGTTTCATACTTTATGTAAAGTTTACAAAAAATTCAAAAAAAAAAATTCATTCAAATTTTCAACTTTTTATTCACAATTTTTAGAAAACTTGCGAATATTCAGTTTTATAACCCATTTAATTTCAGTCTAATAAAATGCAAGTTGCAACCGGCTAAAAAATCGCGTTGATTTTTGAGAATTTATGTTTTTTTTTTTGGAGACTTCTTTTGCGGTGTTTTCTATGTAACAAGTGCAATTTACTAAAACCTGCCGTGGGTTGTTTTTTTGCAAGTTTGTTGCTAACGGTGTCCCGCATTTTATGTCATAAGAAATTCATGCTTTTATGGAAAAAAGTGCAAAAATCCGTCTCCAAACAAAAAAAGAAAATCTCAAAAATCAACGCGATTTTGCAGGCGGTTGAAACTTACCGCCGGTTTCACCAGCAAATTAAATGGAAAATGATTTCTTATTTTCTGTCAATTTCCATATAAAGTTTAAAAAGTTAAAATAATTTTTTACTTAAATTGCTTTCGTGAAATGGGCTGCTAGACTAAAATTGAATTTTCTAGAAATTCTGAATAAAAAGTTGAAAATTTGGATGCATTTTTTTTTGAATTTTTGTGAACTTTATATAAAGTGTGAAAGTTTGATTTGTATGGTTTATATTATAGAATTAACTATATTTTCATAAATAAATAATGCAAAAAAATTTTCATGAAAATAATTGTGTACAATTTCATTTGTCGCCTAGTGTACTTACATATGTATGTATTGCCTTCACGCCAATTTACTCTGCAGGCAAAATGATTACAATGTCAACAATACTTAACTTGTCCTCGACCCACTAATATTGTCCCCTATAAAAAGTATATCAATGTACATACATAAATAGTATGTATGAAAATATAAGAGTATGTATAAATACCCTGTATTGTCTTCGCATAAAAATGCGTAATTTATATGTGACTAAGAAAGATAATTAGGTATACATAGCACTACGCGCTTATTAGAACAGCAGCGGAAAATATTTGTTGCTGGTGGGTGGATATGTACATTTGTATGTAGATGTATAAAAGATGACCCTGTGTAGGATTTGAAGGTTTTGTTAAAGCTGCTTAATGAAGCAGGCACATTTTGTTTAATTAGGGAATTATTTGAAGATGAATAAAAAAAATATGTATACAAAATATGGTTGCGTATACGACGATTCCATTTTGAATGTAGCAAATGTTCTTTAATTAAAAAAAAAAAAAAATTATTTCATAAAAAATATGGGCAATTTATTTCTTAAAAAATATGACTGGGGTCAACTTGTCAAATAAGGTTAAATTAACTACACACAGAAATAAGTAACATGATTTTTTCAAACAGCGTCATTTTTGCGGTGATTTTTAAATTTTGAACAGAAAAAGTATTTTAAATATAGAGCATGTTCACATTATCGTAATTTACGTAATGCTGAAATCAAGTTATTTTGCCATGGTAAAATTTGTCAATAAAAATGAAGTTTGCGAAAATTCAACCAATCTCAAAAATTTGCCATCAAACCTTAAAATTTTTTAATCAGATTTTTTAGAAATATGTTGGGCATGAATTTTTATAGCCAATTTAATTTCAGTATGGTAAGGTGCACGTTCGAAGTTGCGCGTTTTCTTCGATATAAAAAATTTGAGTATTTTAGAACATACATAATTATTTTGTATGGATGAAAATGCGAGACACCTCCAACCGAAAAAATTCTCAAAAACCAGCGTCAATTTTGAGTTACTTTTGAGGCACTACGTTTGCTCACTTTTTGTACTGAAATTGCCTGAGCTATAAATAAAACTTCATACCCACAAATTTTCTGTCAGCCTTGCAGGGTTGGAAGGGTTGAGAAACTTATTTCTGAAGTAGCGTTACTAGCTTGAAGTGTGGACAGAATACAGAAAAGTTTGCGATTCAATAGAAA
This sequence comes from Rhagoletis pomonella, assembly GCF_013731165.1. Taxonomy (NCBI): domain Eukaryota; kingdom Metazoa; phylum Arthropoda; class Insecta; order Diptera; family Tephritidae; genus Rhagoletis; species Rhagoletis pomonella. The sequence continues at coordinate 18,221,577 of NW_023458565.1, forward strand.
AGAATATTCGTCTCAGTTACCAAGAACTTCACGTTGCACACAGGAGTATTTGTATAATAAAATCGGTTGGCAGAATTTTTGACTATCTCAGAATTTGTTTGAAGAATACCCTATTTCAGAATTTTATTGAAAAACACCCTGTTTCAGAATTTGATAGAAGAACGCCCTACTCCAGAATTTGGTTGATGAAAAAATGCCCTATCTAAGTTGAAAATACATTGAAAATGTGCTGAGATACCGCGTTTTTGAATCGGCGTAAATGAGAGCCAATATGGAAAAACGGAGGGCATATCCGGACTCGCCGATCCAAATATACCCAAAAAATATGAATGCCGTTTTGAATTTTTCTGAAGTTGGTTTTTTGGGGACCTATGGTATTCGATGTATAAATATGACACGAAAATTAAGCTAAGATAAATGTAATTCAGTTTTTTTCTCATATAAATGCCTAATTATGATTAAATTCCGTGATTTCTTTCATTACTTATCAGAAAAACACACCACACAATTTTGACCGATTTTAATATGCAAATACTCCTCTGTGCGTTGGCGAAAAGATTTACATAATTTCTTAAGCAGGGATCACACGATTTGTAGATTTGTACATTCGGCAGTCACAGAGTGGTGTTGTCTAGAAATTTTTCTAGAGAATGAGTTCAGCACAATAACAAAATATGAAAGAACACCACTCTGTAACTGTGAAAATGTACAAATCTGCACAAACGTACTAACCGTGTGATCCCCGCTTTATACATGTAATTTATAAATAATCTTTCGAAGACCTTAAAATGATATTATGATTGAAGATTAAAATGAAAAAAAAAAAAAATTCTCGTTAGAGGTAATTCATTTAACTTGAATTTAAGTTTTTGAAAATCCAGAAATTTCAAACTAATACTCGTACATGCAATCGTCGTCAGTCCGTATGTTTATCACAGTCGGTTTCTGAATGACTACTATTTGACGGTTCGGCAGGCAGTAATAAATTTAACTATTCTTTATGAATATTTATGTGCTGCACATGGGCGTAGCCAGGTAGGGGCATGGGGGTGCTCGAGCCGCCCTCCCCCTAACTTTGAAATTTTCCTTATATATATATAAAATAGTACCCTGAAATGCCAGCTTAATAGGGTCGAGCCCATCCCATACACACATAACTATAGAGCAAGTATAATAAAAGCTTGTAAAAATGTGGCAACTTTCTTTCATGGTAGAGGCATCGATCCATTCTTTGTAAGACCCTATAATCAGCGTTTGGGCTCCTAAGTTAGACGAACGTACGAAAAACTGATTTTCGATCGCTTTTTTTGTAGAAAAAAGGTTTAATATGCAAATAGATTTTGACGATTCATAACTTTGGTGGCTTTATTAAGAGTTATATTTTGATGGAAATCCGCAGAGTTGCACTCAAAACATCTGAGACAGTACTGTCGAACTTTTCCTCAACAGTATTTGGCAGATCGTCTGCGTAACCAACGATATCACAACCACACTTCTGTAGTTTGGTTAAGAGACCATTCATCGCGAGATGTAAATAAATAAATAAAGGACATCTCCTAGTGACCATACACTTTCTACTTAATTTTCACAAAGTATGTTCCCGATCCATCTTCGAGTTAAATCCCCTTATTTTCTACAGACACACATCTGTTAATATTTTAACGCACATAATTTCTCTGTTTATACGTACGAGTATACTCGTATAAAATATCCTTACAAAAGACTTAATTTATTTTTATTTTATTTTTTCAGGCAACCAAAGCTGGCACCAAGACAGCGGGCACGCGCACCTATCACACCATAACGGTAAGCATATTTCTATTAAAATTTGCTCTTTATCAAAGCTCCATAAAAATAAGTGAAATTCGTTTAAGACTTCCTACTTCCAAACTTATTTCTGACTGACATTATATGTACATATGTATGTGCTTGTAAAATTTAATTATGTCATTAATTTGCCACCTTCAAAAAGACAGCAACGTTGCTGTTGCTACTTCAAACCAAAAGATTTCATACGATTTTATATGCATATACAAAAACAACAAAAGCCAACTTAATAAAAAGTGGCAGCGAAGCGCATCAAAAATTTATGCTTCACCTGAGCGCCCCCCCCACGGTTGGGTGGAATATTTTTACTTGGCAAAGGATGATGACAGTCTCTCTTCCATGACTTGTGAGTGTGGTTTGGAGGTGGTAGAATAAGTACATAATGAAATTATAAAATCTATGTACTTGACAATAAGTAAATGGGTGGCAATTATATACTAACACACATACCTTCGTAAGTCCATATATGCATGTATACTCTGCAGTACCCAGCCAGGATTTGGAATATTGTTCGCCAAATTATAGCATTCTCGAGTCATCTACGAGTCGCTTAGAAGAGTGCTGAAGAACAATTCTTATCCGCAATGAGAAGGCGCATCTTTTTTGAATCTTCAATGCAACTAAACATTGTGATATCAAACGACCATTAGCGTACACAAACAAAAGGTATGTAAATCGCCAGCTGCTTTATTATCTATTCTCCATAAGCGTCGTTTTTTAATCACTGCTCATTACATCAAATGATTACGAGTAATACCACCTTTTCTAAGGAAAACATTTAAGAAAAAAGCCATTTGTTTGTAGTTTGTTACTAAGGAAGAACGCGAGAAAGTAAAATGCACTTTTAAAACAGGTAGATGACTAAGTCAGTGCTGCCGGAAGGACTGCTATTTTGTAATTTATACTCCCGTGCTCCCTAAAAACCGATTTCACTACTGTTTTTTTTTAAATAAAAGTTGTAAAGTAAATGAAAATACATCGCATTGTACACTGCCAGAGCATGTTGCTTATAATAATGTTTGATCAACTTTTCCTTTTCCGAGAACTTTTGTTTTTAATTTATGACTGCAGTGATGAACTTATATTGGAGAAAACTTTTAACGCTTGGAGAAAAAGCTCTTTTGTTGGTCCGGACTCTCGCAATAAAGCTGACCATCGAAGCCTCGCAGTCATTGTTGAGTGCTATACTGGTTGCTGGCTAAGAAATTCCTAATATGAGTCCCTTTTAATCAAATAAACAGGAATTTCCCGTGGGACCTACCGCTTATGAGTATGTAGAGTAAAATGAGTTCCTTGCATGTATTTATGTAGTTACCAACAAAATTTAGCTGGGGCTTACACTGCTCATTTCGAAATTACTAAGTTAGAAGGCTGGCGAATGACTTCCACCTATTTTCCATCATGTTGTCCCTGTCGGGAGGAATGCAAATAATACGGCTTGGAACACGAAAGCATATTCCCTTAGAAATGAAGACTTCAGCTTTTTTCCGAATGTCAGTTTTAGATCCATCCGTAAAAATTCAATAATACATATGTAAGTATTTTATAAAGTCAGAAACAAGTTCCAGGAAAATCAACGTTTTAGAATTTCCTCAGCAATTGTGATAGCGTTCTGTCCTTGGGCATTTATAAACACAACTACATCACTACCTTCAAAATATTTCAGCTCAGTCTTTTCCGCACCGTAAAGCTACCTATTTATTTTAAGCTTTTAACTGGCCTTAAGTTAAGTTTGATGTTATTCTACAAGCATACCCCAAATACTTCTCAAAATGTTAAAATACTCCTTGAAAGTTACTTTTTTACTACTCTCAAAATAATAAAAAAAAAAAACGGTTGCACTGGACTAAGTAACTAGTACAGGAAATATGTATATGGCTACATTATAGGCCGTGAAAGGGTGGCACACATTTTTGGTCGTGAATGGGTTAATTTACGAGAGTTAGACTCCCCTTTACGCTGTTCTTAAGGCTTTTGCGGTCAAAGGGAACAATTTTGAAGCCTTCTTTAATTTTGCACAGAAAAAGTGTTCACTTGACCTCTTGCGCACTGTTGCAATTTGCTTTATAACACTGTGCGAAATAAAAAATTTCCAACACACTGCGACTTTTGTGTTCCTATCTGACACCAGGTTTTCTTAAAGCATTTAGAAATTTCATGGTTGTGATTAATAAAAAAAAATGTAAAAAACTCAGTGCAATGTAGAATATTAATATGGGCACTAAATTAAAGAGAAAACTCTGTAGATAAAAAAAAAATGTATTCGCTGGGACGAATAGGTATTGAAAATACCCTTTTAATAAATTGTTTTTATGCTAAACTAATACCGTTAAAAGAACGAAATTCGAAGATGTGGCAGTGTAGTAGGAGCATACATATTAGTTCATAACATATATTTCTATCAAAAATAATACAGGAAATTTTCAAGGATATTCAAAAATAAAGTTTTAAAATGACATTTTTAATACCTTTTTATCTTTGTTCAACATCATATTTAATTCTGTGCAATTCTACATAATTTTCTCTTTTTTTTGGTACCCATATTGCCAGCCTACATTGCACTGAATATTTTTGTGTTTTTTTGTTCTTTAAAAAATCCTGATAGGACAAAGACTACATATATTTGACCCTAGTTTCGGCACCATGTAAGCTTTTTTTGTGTGCAAAATTGCCTGTCGCACGGTCTAATCGTTAAGAGGCGCTAGCCGTAGGATATTTTTTTCATTCTTAGGTGAGTCACATAAAACTCGCAAGAGCGATCCTCCGGGCTAAGGACTCGATTCGAGTTGCTTTTGACTGAAAATGCTGGCTGGGTAGAAATACATACAAACATCTGTTTGTAGATATCTGTGCGCCCACCGCTCGCCATTTGTGTGGGTGAAAAATTACAATTCGCGCTAAATGCGCACTTCTGTGCTGTTCTGCGTTCTTTTCGGCTCAGCTTTTGTTTTTGCCATTCTACCTTATTGCTTTTGTTGCTATGTAAATGAGCTCGATGGCTTGTTATTTCAGCATTTTTATTGTTGCTGCCTATTTTTGTTGTCATAATTTCATAGTTGTTGTTGTTGTTTTTTCTGCTAAAATTGACAACGTTTCTTAGCTATGCTGTTAAAATTATGCCGCCAACAAGCGTGTAACAACATTTCCGGCATTAACAATGAGTATGTACATACATATGTATGTATGTAGGTGTAGTTCAATGAAGGGAAATGTCTGTGGTTGGTAGAGACTTTGAGAAGTGAAAGGATTGCGAGGATGTGAAGGTGAATAGGCAAAAGTAGTGTTGTTGGTGTTAAATAAATAGAAATCATTAACTAAGCACCAACCGCAAGAGCATAGGTGAGTGTGGGTGTGTGTGCGTAAAAGTGTTTGCGCGCGCGGTCTGCCTTATGTTGAGGTGGTGAATAAGTGTTGCTTGAAAGCGAGCATAAAAGTAAAAGTAAAATATAAATATAATTACCGTTTGGAGAGAGCAAGAAATAATACTAATCTTTGGAGTACATAATAATTATGAAGAAGGCAAAAAATGTCATTCTCTTTGCGGAGGCTTGGGTTTTGCAAAACATAAGCGGATGTAAAAAAAAAAACTAAATAATTAAAAGGCTGCTTACATTTTCTTCGTTTTGACTTATTGCTGTAGGACCACGATAATCGATGCCGAGTTGTAGTTAAAAATTTGCTGAGACTAACTACCACTCAGAGTGGCAATACTTTTCCAACACCAAAAATTTTGTATGTGTAGGATAATAAAGCTGAAGGGTAGTAAATCGTAAGTTTATCAAGGGTATTGAAGGATAAAAGGTTCAAAATAAATTTTTCGCTTGGATGGCGCTTCAATTTACGCCAATGCTGGTTTTGTAAACCTTCACTCTTTTCTACCTGAAGCCATTCTTTACCCCACGTGCTGTCCTGCTCAAACTACGTTAGATTCAGTGTCTTTACTTAGGGTTTCTCTACTTATAGTTGTCTGACGCCGACCTACGCCTTGCTATACGATTCGATGCCGAAATCAGGACGAAGGTAAGGAAAGAATGTCGGCCTATGTTAGTAGCGTTAGAAAGTTTGGAACTCCAGTTTTAAAAATGTCGAAGCTCGAATCATTCATTTCGTTTCCGTAATCGGTCTCATGAGCGCCGGAGAGTTCCGTTGTAGCTGGATAAAGCTTAATAGCTCCGCAGGTCATGCGGTATGCGAAGCATTGCATTTGCAGTTGGTCCTTTTGATGAGCAGAACAGGGCGCATAATAACTTGGCTCGGTCCGGAAAGTAGAAAGGAAGTGGCATAGGCAGCGATTTTCGGTCAAATACATGTGTGAGCAAACTGCGAATTGCGGAAGAGTCCCTCACTATAAGGAGGTCTTAGACTGAGTGAGTGGCAAAACATCAACGACTCGACGTTTTGCTATGTCGCGTGGGTCAAAGTAGCCCCTAATGGACTTTTTGATTTTCCACAAGAGCGGCAGGTGCACATCTCTAAGCTACCTTAATCTGCATATAATTCCTTGAAAAACAACTGTCCGCTTAAAATCTACCAGCAACAATTTTTACACAAACTAAGCGTTTCCGTTCCAGTTTTGAGCGCACTATAAGTGAAGTCATAATTGAAATAATTTTACCATCGTCAACGAAGGCTCTCGAAAAATTCTGAAGTGTAAAACACGAAGCAAAATCTAAAAAGTCACGAAAATATCTCGAGCTGTCTCTTGGAAAAAAGATCTTTAAAGATCTCAAAAACACGAGGTAATCTGAAAACTTCCGAAAGAATGATAATAAATAGTTCCGGAAAAATTTCGAAATGTAAAACTCTAAAAAGCCAAAAAGTCCCGAAAAAAATCCGAGAAACACCCATAAAATTAATAAATCAAATGCAAACAAAAAATTGTTTCTTTCTTTAAGTTTAGGTCATAAGGAAATCATAGAAGATTAAGAAACGGTTTCTCAAATTTTCCACTGTTTTTTTTTTTTTATTCCAAAATCTTAGAAGAATTTTCATTTACAGTCTATGGTGCAAACAAAAAAGCTAAAGTAACTACTGAACAGTATCTAGCGTACCATGCTTATATTTTGCTTGCATGCTTATATTTTTATATCCTAATAAGAATGAGTACGGCGACCATTAGGGTGGTAAAAAATTCATGCGGGCGAAAAAAATTTTAAATGTTAAGCTCTCACCCCCTAGGAATTCGGAATCGAAAAAGAATACCCGTATTTTTTTGTTGAAAAAAAATATATAGATATATTTAGAGCTGCCTCAAAGCCCATGAAGTTTTTCATGAATTTTATATGGGGAAAAACACCTTTTCGTAGAAGCGGTATATAATTCTTGAAAATAAATACTTTCCGAGCGGAGACTTCCAATAATGTTATCACATACTTCTACTTGGCATATAAGTAACACTTTCCATGTTAAAGTTTGCATTTTTTTCACTCGCAATGCAAACGTAAACTGTAAATATCTTGGTAAAATTACCTGTTCTGGAAAAACGGCATACAGATCCATAATTTACGACCCAAAATTAAGTTTACGTGTATCGGTGTTTTTTTTTTGTCATTTTAAAATTTTAGATTTTCCTTGTGCAGTCTAATTGCACAGCCAGTATACATATGTAGATATTGCGTATACGCTGTGGAAACCTTTCATATACAAAGCCGTAAAAGATTTGTAATGTTAAGGAAAAGCGTAAAACTCTAAAGCGCCTTTAACACATTTTATATAGACATGTCTTGCTTAGTGTGAACTTCAGAAGCCTTTACAGCCTAATCTGTTTTCACTCATTGCGTATACGCCACGGCGTACACAACTTTTGCAAGCAGTTCTACAAGTAAAGCCAAACCACAAGTGCCATAAAAAGATACACACTAAATTTTCAGTCTTTAAATTACCATTAATAATTTAGCCGAATTTCAGACACCAAGACGGTGCAAACACAAAAGTAATAACGATAATTTTTGGTATAAACAAAGTTTATAATGGATTGGGAAGCAAAGTAACGCAGTTGGCTGGAGAAGTGGATAAATGCAAAGCAACAGGAAAATTTGTTAGCAGCGCCACATTTTTATGTAGATATTTAACGCAAAGATATTCATACATATGTTCATGTTGAAATGCTGGTATACATATACATACAACAGTAATGTGTATGTACATATGTCTATACAAATGATAAAAACTCAGGTTTAGCCACCAACAGGCACAAATGTGCGATGACAATTCTGAAAAAAAAAACTTTTCCATTTCACAGCTATAAATTTACATACATATTTCTCTTCTGAAAACTCATTTCCCCATTCTACGCCCTAAATTACAACAAGAAAAATCAAGAACTAAGGTAGGCAATGAGAGACAAATAGATTGAGTTTCACAAAAGGCAAAAAGTATTAATAAAATAAACAACGAAATAAATAAATAATTGCTACCCAGGCAGACAAGGTGACATACTCCATTTCTAAATATAAATTCGTAAATATGCAAACTTGATGTATGTGTGTATGTATGTATGTAATGTGTGAAAATTGGTGTAGGGTTTCGTGTTTCATTGGCTTAAGTTTTTAAAGTATTTGGGTGAATAGCTTCTGAAAAAGTGTTGCAGTTCATTTCACAAATATACTTATATACAACTCAATGTGACGTTTTATATGTGCACAACCATTTCTATGTGTGTATGTATGTATGCACTTACTTCCACAATAAATTAGGCTGGGTTGCAAAACGTACTATTAATCCCACGGTGATGTTGTTGTGAGCCAACTGAGCCAATTGATCTACTGGATGAGCACCCCTGTCCTAGAGTACCTTTTTCGATCAGTAACCAGAGTTAACTCGATTAATGACCCTTTAAAATGAGTTTTCGATATCGTAATGTTTCTTGAGTGCATCGCAATCAATAGGGTCTTCTGCCTCTGGATTCCGAGCCACAAAATCATAGAAGACGATTAGGCGGCAGATATGCTTGCCAAGAAGGCGGCAGATATAACAGCGATAGGACCCTAGTCCTTCTTTGCATTAGTATCACACATCATCAGAGAAGAGAGAACTAGAACACCCAGAAATACGAAGTTTATGCTTAAAAATTACGTAGATATACATATTTTCAATTCTTCCATTTTTTGGGGAAGATTTTTCCATTGTATAAATTTTTTCAATTCTTCCAATTTTTGGGGGAGATTGTATAAAAATTCTTTTTGCCATATTACGCAAAAATAAGACGAAATGAAAGTCGAAAAGTGCATATGTACATTTGCAAAGTCGCCCGACATGTCTCTAATTTTAATACCTGACGAACCGGTGCTCCCATTTTGTTTACTAAAAATCTTTAACAACTGCATTTCTAAGTAAATTTTTTTATGAAAAAAAGAAAAAATACCAAATAAATGATAAATACCTTCACACGAATAATCCACGACACTTGATTACAGTTGAAAAACAAACACTTGCATCTATGGGTTCAGTGCCAAACGCAACTAAACTGATTAGCCAACATCAAGCCGATTATAGTATTTTCTTGAAAATGTACCGTTCGAAAAGCGGCGGGGGGGGGGGGGGGGGGGTAAGTAAATGGAAATGGTGAGAAACCTTGCATTTATGACTCTTACTTCTGTACCCTCTCCAAGCCCAATATGTTTTTTTATCAATGTATATATCCCTTCTAAGAGTAGTTAGGGAAATAACTATTGAGAATTGTTACAAGTAAAAAAAGTACGAAAGAATTACGAACGGCTTCGAGAAGACCATTCATTGCTTATTCAGCTGAAATATGATTGGCTTGTCCATTGTATCTTGGTAAAGTTATTAATCATAACTGACCAACAGCTCTTTCTAATACATATTTCCAAAGTCTCTAAAGCACAACTAGCAGAACGTTGCTATATAAAACAACAAACAAGGGGAAATGAGAGCTTTATATACTCCATTAAAAGACCCCAGCTTGAAAGCCAGTGTTAATTACACAAAAATATTTAGCATGCAATGGAAACCCGCCCAAAATAATAGACTTGGACGAAATAATAGACTTGGACGGTCCAAGATATTGACCGAAAATTTGCATCTTTCGCAAAGATTTGTTGTGGGGCATAATCAACCACATATTTGCTATTACAACAAAAACGTGTCAAAAGGCGGATTATGGTCCACCCTAATGTAAATACAAATAAAGTAGCATAAAATCAGGTTTATTTCCCTACTTTACTGTTTTGGTGAAATCTCTTTCACTATTAAACTTGGTGTTTATTAGGTTAGATTTTTTTTTTTGAACAAGAATTATCTGAATCTTTTAAGTAAATCTTTTGGAAGGTAGCAATTTAATAAGAACAACTTGAATCTAACATTCATTGGAACTTGCTATTAATTTGCTACTTTTTCTGTGCATCATTTCAAATATGTAATTCAATAGACAAATTTTTTGTAAATATATCTACATACATATCTATGTACATATGTATATGCCAGCCTGTCAACTTATGCAACAAATAAGCTCCTTCCGAGATACCCTTTTAATAATTGTTGTTTTGACTTAACTGGCACTTTGCCTGAAAGTGTACTTTTGTTGTTTTTCAGTGTACAGTGCTCGTTTGTATAACAGCAGTGTTGACTCGTTGCCGTTAGATACTTAGGTTCAAGCAAATTCATACTAATAGAGATACTAAATACACGTTACAGAATTTGTCAGTATATCTTCTACCTTGCTCCGTACCAAAGAATTTACTTTTTAAAAATGATTTGATAAACGACAAATAAAAGTAATGAAAAAGTTAGTAAAAGTTGCAAGAAATGTTGCTTTTAACTTCAGCCGTAAGGCTGTTGTTGAATGTTCCTACATATTCCAACAAGTATAATGTATTGTGTGGGTGGGCTGCATATGTTGATATGTGTATTTGTGCATACATGTATTTGTGCATATGTGTATATGATTTGCGAATACAAATGTACGTAAACATGTACCTGTGCGCATGAAAATGCTGCATAATATATTTTATAAGGGACCGTAACAGTTACTGCTTTTATTAAAAAAATCGCCCTTTAACAATTATTTTTTGTCTTTTATTTAATTACTCCTTAAATAAGAGTTAATTCCGATTTTTATTTTATAAATCGAAAATGACAATTATTTTTTTGATTTTTATCAAAATAATCTGCATAGTTATTTTTGCAACAGTTATTTTTGGTTTTTAAATTATATGTCTTAGATAACAGTTATTGAAGGCTTTAATTAATAAAAGTCATAAATAAAAATCAGTCAGTGATTTTTACTTTTAAAAGTCATCAATATAAATCAGTCACTGACATTTATTTTTTAAATCATACTTATAAAAGTCATTTGTATAAGTCGTAGTAAACTTTTGTTCTCCAACATCTTCTTAACTGGGAAAAACGATGATGACTTTTATACGTATGACTTAAAAAATAAAAGTCGGTGACTGATTTATATTGTAGGATTTTAAAAGTAGAAATCACTGACTGATTTTTATTGATGAGTTTTACAAACAGGAGTCTTCATTAACTGTTATTTAAGACACATTATATAAAAATCAAAAATAACTGTTATTTGCAGATTATTTATAGAAAAATTTTGGTTTTTAAAAATAAAGATCAAAAATAATTGTTATTATTTTTAGTTTTGCTTAAAAATTACAATTAAAAAGTTATTTTCAATTTAGATTCTCGATAAAAAAAATAAATCGATTGGTATGTATCACTTAGTTGTAGACCATTTCCATCAGTGTGAATTTTTTCCATGACAGTTTTCATCAATAACTGTTATGTTAGCTCGCTGTATATTATATACATACATACACTTGTGATCAGCTAATTAAGCCAGCAACATTTTGATCAATTTTGGCTATTTTGCTTTCGTTCATTTAATGTTTATTATTTTTTCCATAAAAGTCTAGCTCATTATATAACAAACCCCATATAGATCTAGATTTCAAACTTTGTGCAAAATTATGAAAAATCTGCAAAGTTTCAGCTAAATTTTAAATTTTTTTGGGTATGCAGTTTAATAACCCATTAAATTCTAGGGTAATAATGTGCAAGTCTTAAGTTGCTAAAAAATCGCGTTGATTTTTAATAATTTTGTATGAAATAAAAATGCATCATGACGTCAAGAAAAAAACTGAAATTTTGATAAAAATTTGTAGAATTTTCCTGAATTTTGTATAAAGTTCGAAACCGTGATTTATATGTTTTTTGGTAAGTCTTTGGTATTTTTATAGAAAAATAATAAAAAAATTAGCTCGAAATATATTACGAATATTGAAAAAAAAAACAACAACACGTGGTCATTTGTTTGAGTCACTGTTCATATATCCTTTGATAGCTTTTCTTTTTCATACTAGGAGAGGAATTAAAAATTTGTCTATAGCTTTTGCTCCAGAAATGTCACCTAAATAAGTTACTTAATTAGACCCTGAATTGCCCTACTGTATCTATTTATATGCAGTTGCGTGCTATTTTCAAAGAATCTCAATCGAATGGCGGTGAAACATTATCTTTAAAATAATCCAATGGCCGTGTAATTTCCGTATTTTTTTTCTTCATATCCACGAAATCCATCCTGGGGTCGCTTGCTTACAAACCATCGGAACTTACCTTGCCTAGATTCATAGAGTCGACTGAAAGGGGCATAAGGTCTGCTTCCTATTTTGCCCTACAAGATTTTGCCGGTTCAATTTCAGCAACTACAAACCTCTCTCCCTTTCGAATTTCCAACACTTTAGGTGCCTTAAGAAGTTGAGAAATACCCACCATGGCATCCCATAGGGAAAGTGCCATTTAATATGAAATTTTCACAATATTCCCGTAGCACCCACACAAGCACAAACGGTACAAAAAGACATACATATGTATATCACTCCCGCAAATACATACGCAAATATAGATACTTGTATTTACTTTCGCAAGCTTAAGTAACCATAAGGATACAATGATATTTTCGCGATTCACAGCAGTGCAACAAAAACAAAAATTTTGCCAATGGATAAAGGGAAACCTACGCACATACACACCTACACTCCCACTGCCACCTACACTCCCACTGCCACCTACACATTCACAGGCACTCTTGTGCGATAGCAGTCTACTTTGTGCCACACTTATAGTACATACATACATTCGCCTACGAAATTGTGTGTACGTTTGCAAGCATTTTGTCGCAGATGTAACATACAGACAAAAATATGCTAATATTCAACTGTCATTTGTTGAGCAAGAGGCGGGGGCGGCATAACGATATACATACATACATATGTAGGCGATTTGCCTTGTCTTACGAATTTACTCACTTCTCTTTGGGTGTTATTATCTCTTTTTTGTTTTCATTTAAATGGCGCACAGCACCGAATGACGAATATTTACGGACCTGTTTAACGGTTTTCGCACGCAAATAGAGCTGCGAATCTGAATAAATATGTTTGTGTGTATGCACTAAGTATGCATGCGAAATATCTGTTGCTGACGACGTGACTTTAAATCACAATGTATCTGCTGTTAAATTGTATTTTCTCTTCTCTTATCACAACTGTGTATGTATGTTTGTATGTACATACATTAGGGCGGGTCTATTTGTATGGAACGATTTTTTCGACATCGTTCCTAGCAGATTCGGATGCTTCATAAAATTCTTAGAAAAACATTCCTTCAGACCATAGCTCTAAAGTCAATTTCGAGCCTGCGCAATTTTAAAAAGAATTAATGCCAAGTAAATATGCAGATTAATATTTACTATGGTGTTACGAATGTTATTTTTTAATGCAAACTTGTACTTGGCGGCTTTTTTCATACGAATAATTAATTTTTTATTTATCATTTTTTATTTAAAGAACCGCAAACTGGCGTTACAAATCAAATTATATGTAAAAAAAGAGATAAAAACCATTGTGTGGGCGCTTTAGTCGAGCGGTTAGATGTGCGTACTACCAAATTCTAGCACAGCATACAACAATCACCACATAAATTCACATTCCAAGCTTTGTAAAAATATTTTTTGAAAAACTCCAAAAATTGCCAGGTATAACTCAAAGGAGCGACACGAAATGTATTCTTTAATATATATATATATATATGGGCCATTCTTGCCGTTAAATATTTTTCATCCACTCGCTTATTCCTTACCGAGCTGGGGAGTGCGAAAAGTATAAAAAACCTAAAAGTTCAGTGAAAATTCTCGAAGAGTCGCTAAAAAGTAACAACAAAAAATATTAGCGGTTCCAGAGCAAACCCGTAAGGTACATAAATATCCAGAAAAGTCTCTTATTAAAGAAAATAAATCACAAATTATATTGAAAGATACCGAAAAAACTCCTGGAAAAATCCGCAAAGAATCACTAAAAAATAACTAGCAATCCAGAAAGTTTTGGTAAAAAATGCAAAATCACGAAAGCTGCAGAAAGATCATATAAAGTCTCGAATGAAAAGAAATAAAATTAACATCTATCTCGAAAAAGTGGCGATAAAAAATTCTGAAAGGTTCCGAAAAAATATCTATAAGTCTCTAAAAAAAGAACAATCCCGTAAAGCTACGAAAAGTCCCTTAGTAATAAAATAAACAGCATTTCGAAAAATTCTACAAAAGACAAGTATCTACATACAGTCGGTGTCAAAAGTAAGTGTACACCTTGTTGTAATATAAAATTCAAAATTATTTTCATGAAAAAATTTTTTTATTAATTATTTATGAAATTATAGTTCATTCTATAACATAAACGCGCGTTTCTTCCATATAACGCGTCATGAAAATCTATTTTTATATGGAAGAAAATGCCCAAAACCCTCCACAAAAAAAATCTAAAAAATCAACGGTGATTTCTAGCGACTTGAAACTTGCACTTTGTTTTACTACTACATACTTGAAAATTTTCTAGAGGTTCTGAATAAAAATTTGGAAATTTGGATGAAAGTCTTTCGAATTTTTGTGAACTTTATATAAAGTGTGAAGCTTTGATTTTTATGGTTTATGTTATAGAATGAACTACAATTTCATAAATAATGAATGAAAAAAATTTTTCATGAAAATAATTGTGAATTTTGTATTACAAAAAGGTGCACACTTCAATTTGACACCGACTGTATGTTTCCCGAAGGATGCTCAAAAAATCTGTATAGTCCCAACAAATTAATAAAATATAACGAAAAATTCCAGTAGGTCATAAAAAATGTCGAAGCATCATGAAGAGTTTAAAAAAAGAAAATAAATAAAAATCGCGGAAGTTGCCTAAATTTTACAAAAAGTATTTAATGAAAGGCAAAAAAATCTCCGAACAGATCTCAAAAGTCTCGGAAGAATACTGAAAAAAAACACCCATAAAATACCACGCGTGACACTTAAAAGGTACTGAAAAGGTCTCGAAAAATCATTCACTAATAACGAAAAATTATTAAATAATATCGAATCAATGACAAGCGATATTGCAAAGTGCCGAGAAACCTTGAAAATTCTCACAAAAAAAGGAACAATCCCGGAAGCTGCCTAAAAATCACAAAACTGCTTTAATGAAAAAAAAAAAAAAAATATCTCGAAAGGTACCGAAAAAGTATTGGTAAGTTCTGAGAATTCATTAAAAATTCTCGAAAATACTGAGATTTTACACCAAAAACAGTGAACAATCACAGAATTCCCAAAATTTTTGTATAAGATTAGAGAAATTCTCGAAAAATCAAAAACAAAAAAAAAAACCGAAAACTCGACCGAATGGTGCCGAAAAATCACGAAACATCTTTAACAGAATACAACAAAATTCCGAACTTTCCGGAAAAGAGCTGAAAAAGTCCTGAAAAATTCCTGAAATTTCTAAAAAAAAAAAAATCCAGAAATTACATTAAAAAACAATGAACGATCACAGGAGGTGCCAAGAAATCTCGATTATCCCGAAGTGTTGCAGAAATTTTTTAATGACACTAGAAAAATTTCCGAAAAATCAGCAATCCAAGCAGGTTCAGAAAAATCACTAAAAATTAACGAAACATCCCGGCAGACTAAAAATGCCAAACTCTCTTAAAAAGTGCCGAAAAAGTTCTGAAAATTCTTGAAAAGGTACAGATTTTTCATTAAAAAAAATGCATAATAAAAGAGAGGTGGCGAAAAATTTCGATAATCCCGCAATGTTCCGGAAAATTTTTGATAAGACTGAAGAAGTGACCGCAAAATCACGAAAAATCCCAGAAAGGGCCAAAAGATTACGAAAAATATTGCCGAAATACCAATTATTCCAATAAAATACCAAAAAATTCCCATAGTTTCTTAAATAAAAAAAAAAACACCTTAAAATTCAAAAGGCGCTTTTTCTATTGTTTTCTGTTTTGAAAATTTCAGAAAATTTTGTTTTTTAATTAATCAGTTAAATCAAATTAAAATATTTGAAGTGTATTTTTTTAATAAGAAAAAAATTTGTTTTACGAATAATAAAAAAAACTTTTATTCACTTACAATCTCCGCTCTCAATTTTTACTCAATTCGTTTAAGCCTCGACCCACTCTATATTCAGCGTATCTATTTTTTTCTCTCTCTCAATGATTATGCGCACTCTCAAATCCGCCAGAATACTGTCACATTGTGTAAATATGTTTGTACATATGTATGTATGTATGCTCCTCAAGTATGCTGAGACCTTAACCGGTCGAATGTTGCTCATACCGCATGTCGTCCCCAAAGATATTCGTCACCTTCTGTCGCTTAATGGACCTATTGCTCTAAGCGTTGTTGTACTTTTTATAACCGACAATTGTATTGCTTTTGTTGTTGTAGACAGCATTTAGCTTCTAAAGTTAATTTCTGTGCTGCTGCCAATGAAGGCGCTGTCAGTTACCATTTCGTCCCTTAGTGCATATATGTTCACACAAATGCACATACATACCTATGTACTACTTGCAGATCTCTCATTAATCAGTTTAGTTTGTTTATTTTAGATGTAAAACCGTTTTTCACACAGACACACACACATACATACATACATACATACATTCCTATACATACAACATTTTCAACGCGATAGTATTAGTTTGCTCCATTTTCCATGCTGCACAATAATGTTTGGAGAAAAGCAAAGTCGCAAAACAAAAAAAAAGCAAAACCTTTTAAAGAATCACGAGAGGCAGAATTTAGCAAAGATGTGCACAAAAGCAGCCATAAGTATGGCTGTTAGCGAGCGAAAAACGGCAAGCAGCCATAGCTAACGGCGTCGAAATGTTTGTTTGTTGTAACTAGGGATGTTAATTTTTTCGATTTTTGCGCTCCTTTGATTTTCGGGATATCGTTTACACAATTCCGGGATCCCGGGATTAGTCGCGGGATTTAGATATTCATTATTTTCCAAAAACTTAAAATGAAAAAATTGCATCAATTGTAGTTTGAGAAACTGTCCTACCATATAATAAAAATAAATAAATGGGTTTGGAAGCTACTTTTTTTATATTTAAATTGAAAAATATTTCTTCTATTTCGTCCAAAAAATGTTGCCCTTGCACGGTGCAAACACGCATATTCCCCATCTCCCAAACTTTAGCGTAAACATGTCCGATAAATTAACTTAAGGCATATCGAAAAAAGCTCGATGTATAAAAAACTTAAGTCAACATATGTATTGTGTGGCTCAAAGAAGTTCATAATACCAGTGGCAGAAATAAAAGAAACGCCTTATATCAACCAGTTTAATCTATATTTCTTTTGTTTATTTCATATTTAAATTTGTTTATAAAAGTCTACCTCATTTTACATTTACATACTTAACTGCATTTAAATGCGCATTTCCAAATTTGCACAAAACTTGTAAAAATGCAAAAAATAGCCAAAGTTTCAAACTTTTTACTTAGCATTTTTAGAAAAATTTTAGGTACGCAGTTTTTTAGCCCATTAAATTAAAGTAGAATAAAATGCAAGTTTCAAGTATACTTTAAAATTTCAAAGATATGTTGAATTCTAAAAATTGTTTAAAAAATTCAGTACAATGTAGAATAAAACGATACCAAATGAAAAAGAAAATTCTGTGGGATTTAAA
Source organism: Rhagoletis pomonella (assembly GCF_013731165.1). Lineage (NCBI taxonomy): Eukaryota > Metazoa > Arthropoda > Insecta > Diptera > Tephritidae > Rhagoletis > Rhagoletis pomonella. Next base: position 18,239,390 of record NW_023458565.1, read on the forward strand.
AAATAAAAATTTTTTGGGTTCACAAGGACGAATAGTTATTGAAAATGTCCTTTGCATTATTTTTTGTTTTAAGCTAATAAAGTTAGAAGCGCTATATACGATGACATTGTCGAGTTTATATCAGTCCTTAACATATAATTTTAGAAAAATAAATATTGCAAAATTGCAAGGGTATTCAAGGATAAAATTTTTAAGGGCATTTTTAATACCTTATACATTTATAAAAAAATATGAAATATAGCAAAAACTGGGCAACATAAAGCGTTTCTATTATTGCCACCATTGCAAATTATAAATCCCGAAAATCCCGGGAATCTTGGCAAATAATCCCGGGATTTAAAAGAAGCCTGGATCCTGGGATTAACATCCCTAGTTTTAACTCACAACTGTGCACACCATAACGTTAACTTCAATGACATACCGATACACTGCCATCTGTGAGTGCTTGCGTTTGATGTGTGTATGTCACTCGTATTATATAGTATGTATAATGACTTAACTGGAGCATGCTGCGCCTGTATGTACTTAGTAAGTGCACACGTGTAGACGCCTATACAAAAATGTCTGTGCCTTAAATACATTCATATGTCGTATTCACATAAATTATTATGTCCGCAGTTCACACATATTCTTGTACATTGGAATGATATACATATGTATGTTTGTGTGTATGTATGTAGTATATGGAAACGTTTACTTAAATAAAAACAATTTTGCTACGTGTAGGATTTATTTGAAATTTTCATTATATGCAAATTTTCAGCTATCTGCATGCATATATACATACATTTACAAGACTCTAAATCACAGCTTGGCAGACTTTTAGAGCATGGAGTTTGAAAATAAGAAAAATATTTCACTTTTTATTTACTTGCATGGAAAATTTAGACATTTAATGGAAAATTCAGGTTATATTCTTTTGGTATATGTACAGATGCGGTCAACTAATTAGCAACGAAATTCAAAATGATATTGCTTGCAAATTATGTTTATTTATTTATTTTTGATTATTTTAATTTTAAATATAATTCAGTCTATAACAGAAACCACAATAATACAAATTTCGAAGCCTGCAAAAAATTGCAAAAAAATTAATCTAACTTCAAAAAATTGTCCTCAAAATTTAAAAATTTTTAGTTAGAATATTTAGAAAATTTTCGGTTTGAAGTTTTGTAGCCCATTTAATTTTAGATTAATAAAGTGCAAGTTAGAAGTCTTCTGTTATATAACAAAGTTCTGATGAAGGAAAACAACTACATTTTTTTTCGAAAATTATGCACAACTCTAAATTTCACAATTTCCGGAATTTTGCAAGCTTATTTTTTTGAATATCTCAAAAGATTCTTATATTTGTAAAGATGGCTCTGGTCTCGTTTAATTGGTGATACGGCTCAATTTTTTTATACAATACCTCTCAATGACTTTAAAAGATTCTGAAATTTTCAACATGTTTTTTAAAGATATCAATTTTTGAACTCAGAAAAATATATTTTTCGCAAACTTTATATAAAATTTTGTGCAACAATTTTTATTCAATTTATGCAGAATGACAGAATGCGAAACTGCATCGATTTTTATTTGCTCCTCAATAATTGCAAAAAGTCGACTTGACACATTTTTACGTTTAGGTAACGAAGTGCTCACGTACGTACATACGTACAGATGTAGATATATATAATGGCAGTGCTAGCAAAGCTGCTGAAATTACTCATACATCCTGCGAATCCTGTGAAAGAGAAAATCAACATGGAAAAACTAAAATTGTCCATATAAAAGTCCTTGCTGAAGAGAATTGAAATACATATATGTACCTATAGGACACATGTAAGCGTATGAATTGAAAACTGAGATAAATCTAAATTGAATACGATACAGCTCTTTTTATGGGAGACAGTATTAAGAATTGTAAGTTTACTGAAAGTTACGATGTCTTTTGTTCACGTCCTTAACAGAACAGGAAAGTCCATTATTCAGTGCAAAGTAGAAATTCCTCAAAAAGTTATTGCGAGAGAATGCTCTGCTTGAAAAATGGCGTCGCCAAAGAGAAACAGAAAATATTCATATTAGGGAGTAACTCCAATTTGTAAAGAGAGAGGATGCCGAAAGAAATGAAGAAAATGATATCCCGACCACGTGTTAGAGCCGGCGGTGTTAGGCAGAAAATCGCACAAGTATGTCACACTTGATATAATTTTATAGTATTTACGAGCAGCACGAAGTTATTTCTAATGAGCGTAAAATGTTGGCGTTATGTCGATGGAAAATGTTTTCAGAAAACTGAGGTGACTTGTATAGCAAGTATGTATATTGGCAACGTTTATACTCTTTCATTTGTTCTCTCTTACCTTCTCTTACTCACCCCAGAACATTTTGGATGTAGCTCTTCTCCGCCTGAGAAATTTCCAAACCTCTTTTTACGATACGCATTATGTGCTGGGTGCTATTTAAAAATTAATGGAACATATGGAAGTATAAACAGTCGCAAATTTATAAAGTCAACACGTAGGGATGTTTCTCTAGAGTTCGCTTTTGCTGGGCTGTTTTCTTCAATCCCTTCCTTAGTCTAAAAAATTATATTGAAAATTTGATATTGAGCTTGAGGCACTTATTAATGAAAATTGTTTGTGGGAAAACAACAATATCGTACATATTGGTCGAAGTTATAGCAGCTATTTCGAAGATCAACACAACTCCTCATATGACTCCCTCATCGAGTTCACTGGGACTTGAACCAGCAACGTCGGCGTTCAAAGCCAGTAATCTGACCCACTGCGCTAAATTCGCCGTGCAAACTGTTATTGTTTTCAATACAGTGTACATAAAAAACGAATGCTCGTTAAAATTACTTAAAATTAATAAAATACAAATTTGTTTTATTAAAAGTGGCAACCCTTATCGAAAATATTTCTGGATACAAGTCTTAAAAGATACTTTTCTTTTGATGTCTATATTGAGTTTGGTTCAATTTTGTACATTCGAAAATTAGTGGCAACCTTGCACGAATATCTTAAGGGATTACTTTTACTATTCTTTATTACTTGTTCAAGAGCTTTCTTTTAATGTCCATAAAGAGTAATATTATTTGTCTCAAACGAAACATTAAATAAATATGCCATGGAAACTATGTGGCATTCTTATTCAAAATTATTTCTGGATGGGAGATTTTTAAAATACTTTCCACTTCAAATAGGTGGCAACCTTGTGCGAATATTCTCGGATAAATAAAAATTTCAAACTTTGTAAAAATTTCAAACCTTTATAAAAATGCGACGAATTTTAACAAATGAAAAACTTAAACTTTTAAATCAGATTTTGAGTATACAGTTTTGTAGGCCATTAAATTAAAGTGCAAGTTAATTTTTGGAAATTTTTCGTTCGCGCATTTTCTTTCATACAAAGTATGTTCGAGAAACACCATCTACAAAAAAGAAAAAATTGCCAAAAAGTCAACGGCAAGTCCTAACTACTTAAAATTTGCACTTGGTTTTACTAAATTGAATCGGCTACAAAACTGCGTACTCAAAATGTTTCTAAGAAAGCTAATTGAAAAGGTCAGAATTTTGTTGAAACTTTGTCGAATTTTCCACATTTTGTGCGCAATGTTTAAAATTTTGATTTAGATGGTTTTGGTTTGATAACGAGCTAAACTTTCATAAAAAATAATAAACATTAAATAATAGAGAGGGAAATAGCCAAATAATACTAAAATGTCTCTTCTTTATATATATTTTCGCCACTGTAGTTCGCTTTTGTGACTCGGTTAAATAGACAATATTCATTATTCCCTCCTCTTTCAATATGGGTCTAATTATAGCTTATAATCATATAATTGACTCGTTGAGTACAGAGAAAAGGTCCAAAAAATTGGTCAAGTTTTATTTACATACTTAGTTCGAATATTAACTACTCGCTCATTAAATATTGGCGTGGAAGATTTTTACACAGCATTCCTTATGCACTTATATATTACACTTTCATGTATGTAACAATTTTATAATGAATTTCGGGTGTGCCAATAAAAATTTTGTAAAAGTCGAATTTTAGTTTCTCAACTCATAGTCATCCATTACTCAATGTATTTTTATACCCGAGCGCACTTGTGCACAAGGGTATTATAACTTTGTTCACATAACGGTTGTTTGTAACAGGCAAAACTAATCGAGATAGATATAGACAAATGTATACATAAATGATCAGAATGAAAAGAGAAATCGATTAAGCGGTGGCTGTCTGTCCGTCCGTCCGTCCGTCCGTCTGTCCGTCCGTCTGTCGATACACGATAACTCGAGTAAAACTTAAGATATCTTAACGAACTTGGTACGTGTACTTCTTTCGGGCGTAGGACGGATGGTATTGAAAATGGGCAAAATCGGACAATAACCACGCCTAGAAACTACTGAAGATAATTCACTCGAAATTGATATTTATAATAAATTTTAGACGAAAAATAAGAATATTAAAATTTTTTTGAAAATGGGCGTAGCCACGCCCACTTATGGTTACATGTGTATATCTTGGTAACCGCTGCATCAATTTTTTCCAAACAGCATACCAAATGGCCGAAAATTTTTAAAATCGGACAATATCCACGCCCACATCCCATATGACGGTAGTTTCGAGAAATACGAAATCCTCGATAAATCAGTAAATATTAAAGCTAATTTATTCAAAATGATGGTTGCAACAATTCTTTGCCAGGAAATACGTTTATGATAAAATTTTGGAAAATGGGCGTGGCACCGCCCACTTATGATCACATATATATATATATATATCGGTAACCGTTCTACCAATTTTAACCAAACTCGGTACGATTATTGTGCTTGCCATATAAAAGCGAACCGTTGAAAATTATTGAAATCGGACTAAAATTACGGCCGCTTTTCATATAACGGTAAATTTCAGAAATGCTTGAAATTTCAATATTTCGAAATTTAAGGACGCTAATTTACTTAAAATTGATACACCCCGGCTTACCATCTAGCGGTAGCTTTCGGAAAGGTGGAAAACATATATATAATACTTGCGCCGGGTATTTAATGTTCGGCTCCGCCCGAACTTAGACTTTCTTACTTGTTTTTTTTTTTTTATTTAATGGCACACTAATTTTATTACACTAGATTCGTTCGTTTTGGCAAGAAGAAAATTTTCACCATTTAATTATAACATTTTGAATTAAAAAAATCTTAAAAATTCAAAATGGCTGGGACAAATATTCTGTATGCTGCCATTTTTTTAATTTGGTGGCACACTTTTGAAGCTTCACTGATGTGTTGTATTTGATACCAGAGTACATTGCCTCTAATAAGAACATTCTCTTTGAAAAGTTACCAAAGTTATTAAGGAAAAACAAACAATTATGATTTTTTTCGAGTGACAATGTAAAAATTAGTAATTACGGCACTTTTTATTTTAAATAAACGTTTTAAGGATAAAATCGTTAAAATACTTGATTTATTTTTTATTGTACTTGTTTCTGGAAGTCCATTGATTAAAGCTATGGATGAAGAAAGGTTTTTTCCTGGCGAGAAAGAAAAAGAAAATGAAAGAAGTGACATTAAAAAAACAATTTGTGAGATTTGCTCTTATACACATATGTACTACATTAGGGTGGTCTTAAGTTTTTTTTTTGTTGGCGGCTGGTTTAAATTCTTACCCATTTAAAAAAAAAAATAAAAATTCTAGTCTCCTCATTATCGATATTTTTAAGTTCTGTGAGGCGGCAGTGTGAAAATTCCAAAATTTCGAATTTCTGGTGTGTTTCTGGACCATCCTAATGCACGTATACATACAACCTTATAAATACATACCTACATATGAAAAAAATTAGTAACACTTATGCAACTGAAATTCATTCAGACACAAACATACTTACACACACATACACGCAAACATATTGAATATCTCTATTTATCTACAAATATGATAAAAAAAACGCCCTAACGCCTAGCTATATGCAACACATGCGAACGAAATTCCATAAAAGTGCATATGCTATTTACTATGTGACGCGTAATATGCCTTCCTCGCTGCTCTATTTCTATTTTTTTTTTGTACATAGTACATCTTCACATTTGCTCGCAAAAAGTTCGTTTTCTTGTTTTTTATTTTTCTTCCAAAGAAAAGACTGAATTTATTACAAATGTTACGAGGCAAAAACTGCAAATACGCACAACTCAACTAACACACACATTTACACCCACGTGTCAGCATATTTGACAGCATGCAACCGGAAAAAGAACTACTACTACTGCTACTGCATGCACTACAAGCAACTGCAACTCAAATAATTTTTCAACAAAAAATGAATAAAAAAATCGTAAAAAAAAAGAATTTCGAAATACACAAGTGAGCGTGCAACGAGTGCATCAACGTTGGTTGCTTGTGCCACTGCTTGCTGCTGCTGCCAGAGTGCCACCATCGCTGTAAAGTGTTAAATGTGTACTTGTTGTGCCACCACCCACTTGTGGCAGCTGCCACACAACTAAGCTGGCTTAGTGTTGCTGCCGACGCAATTGTTATTGTTATTTTTGTTTTCTTTTTATTATCAGTTGTTGCTGCTGTTATAGCAGCGGGTGTTAGCCAGCGATGCTGGTGATAAAATGAAATGACTTTTGTGAACCCACTGTGCTGTGGCGCCACTTATGTACATACATACATACCTCTGACCAACTCTTAGGCACCTCTCACCGAACACAATTTCAGAACTCCCCCCTCCGCACAACGCATTTTCCATTCCCCTCTCCTTGTGTTTTATTACACTTGCCATGTGCTATGCTTTGCGCTCTACCTGCCGCCTTCCTGCCTCATCTTTCTATTCTCCTTCTTCCCTTTATAAGCATTTCATCGTCTCGTCCTCTATTAATAATTCATTTGCTTTTGACTTTTTTCGCTTTGTTGTTGCTACACGCTACTACATACATACACACTCAACGCTGCTGACAAAGTGAGAGCGACGACTGGAACGGAGGCCAAGAAATCCAGGCGTCCAGCATGCAATAGCAAGTGAATTTCCATGCTTTTTGCCACAAATACCAGCATAGTTTCGTGTAACACAAACGCACACCCAAATACATTCACTCATGTACATATATGTATGTATGCTGTAATTTTTCTTTTCACATTGAATTTTCGCCACAAACTGGTTAGAGTGGAATCTTAACGTGCGTTATTGTTGTTGTAGTTGCTGTTGATTTTTATTTTTTTTTTGGTTGGTAGTTGATTTCATTGCGTTTGCCTGGCATAATCCTTGAGGCGTAGAAAAGCAACGGAAATGCAAACGTTGACACACGTGGAAACATACATAGAAACATGCAGTTACATACATACGCATACGTATGGCTATGTAAATGTATGTAAGTAAATACGTACATATGGACGCGAAAAAAGCCCAGAGAAAGCTTCAGATAAAAACGTTAAATATGTATAGTAAAAAAATTGTTTGTTAAGTATGTCGACATATCTGCAGCATGGTGTAGGTTGATGAGACTTTTTGACGACGCACTGTGGTGCAGATAGTCTTTAGATCTAGTTTTATGAAAAGTATCTAGCGTAGTCAATTGAAAGTTCTGTGACCTGATCCAATGTGCCCGCTATATGGTTTACTCTCCAAATCCTAGTCCTATCTTATCCAATAGTATCCTATCCTATCCAAACCTATTCTGTCAAGGCCTATCCTATATTCTGCTATTGTATTTTATTCACCATGAAAAAAAAAAAACAAATCCTATCCTAGCCTATCCTCCCCTGTTCTATCCTATACTTTCCTATTCTATCCTATACCATCCCATCCTATCATATACCATCCTTTCCTATCATATCCTATCCTATACTATCTCCTGCTATCCTATCCTATTCAACAAGTAAAATAATCATATCCTATCCTCTTATTTTCTATCCTATCCTCTATACTATCCACCAAAGAAAAAAAGTGTTATCCTATCTTACCCTATACGAGTATTGAGCCTAAATCTCTTCCTGTATTATAAGGTGATTCACGAAGTGTCTTTTGGGTTTGCTCTTCAGTATAGGAAACTATTAAAAAATGTTATGTACAGTTTTGCTATTCGTATGGCAGTATCCGCATTATTCATGCGAGTAAATTCTTATTTTGTGATGGTCTACAGCCTGAAATATCCGGCAAAAACTTCCGCAATAATTTTTAAATTATTCTCATATAAGCTCATGCGTTCCTTCAAATGTTTTTCGTAGATTGTATATCCCCATAAGCGCTTTGGAATGCTCTAGACTTGGTAGAGCGTAGCAGTAGTGATTTGTGTGAGCTTATTCTTCTTGTTTAGCCAAGGTAGAGAGTACACCTTCTACAAAGCCGCGGAAGGACCCTCAGTCGCTGATGCTGGTCGAACGTTAGTTTATTGACAATGTGTTGAAGAACCCGGAGAACTAAAACCTTGTTCGTAAACCCATGGCATTCGGCTTATTACGGCACTCTAGCTGCTCTTTCACTGTTGCGTGAGGAGATATGAGGGTCTTAACATCAGATACCATACCATACATTATTTAGCTATTGGTGAGTTTCTTGTGTAGTTTCATCAACTCAGATGAAGGCTCCATATGTGATCATAGATCTTAGCATCGCCATATACATCCATCTTGCCTTCTTCCACGTGCGCCCAGAAGCGGTTAGGTGGCTCAAGTGGTGAGTTTAACTACTCAAATTAGCACTAATATGAGCCGCTTTTAAAGCGTAACTCGATATTTGACCTAAAAAAGATAACTGCTAAAACAACAGATGATTGTTATTTCTCTTATATTCGGCGAATGGAGTTTAAGAAGCCAAGAACTTTCAGTGCATTAATATCACCCAATAATAGTAATAGATAATAGATTGGCGCTTACACATATGTTAGTGTTTGGCCGAGCTTCTCCTCCGACTTGTGACGTGCGCCTTGATGTTGTCACACAAAGCGGAGGGACCTACAGTTTTACGCCGATTCCGAACGGCGATTGTATTTTAATGAGAAGCTGTTTTTCATGGCAGAAATACACTCGGAGGTTTGCCATTGCCTGCCGAGGGACGACCGCTGTTAAGAAAAAACCTTTTTTCTATATTTTTTGGGATGCTGCTTTGACCAGTGCTTGAACCCAGGTGTTGATGAGTGAAAGCGCGCACTGCTTACCACTACACCACAGCGGCCGTCATTAATATCACCCATTCATGTTAAATCGGAAAAAAGGTTTGTCTAAAGCCTCAATCTCATCCTACTCGTATCCCGAAGAGTCCATGCGATAAACGGTAGTCCACAGAAGGAAAGTCCATGCCAAAATCCAACTTTCTTCTAGTCACTCCGAACATCAACATTTGTATCTATATTCCCTGGACTACAAAGTGAAAAGGGTAGACGTTGTTAAATTTAAACCGGAGGCGGCCGCAGCTTGCCCGCGGGCAAAGCTCTTTCAAGCTTTCTACACTAAATGTACACAAAGCTTGAAAGAGCTTTGCGGCGAGCTGGCCGATTCCCACAGCCGATTTACACGTTGCCAAAAATTTAGTTGTGGCTGTCTCTTCTTTGGAGTAGAAGTCCAATAAAAATGTTGACAAGCAGATCAAAGCTGGACGGGAAAGTTATAGGAGGTGTCTACTGTCAGGAACTTTGAACATATTTTATCTTTAGACTGCCGGATCTCTGCAGCGTCTTTCAGGCGGACGTGGCTGCTATAAAAGCTGCAGCAGATTAGTAATGCATCAATTTTTTTTTGTCGATTAGGAGAATAAATATTTACTCTTATAGCTAAGCGGCAATCAGGGTGTTGGGATCGCTAATGGAACTATTGAAACTCGTCGGGAAATGCTTGCCGTTGGCAACCTGAGGCCTGCTCATGCACAGATGGGCTTACAGTCGGCTGAGCGAGCGCTGGGCGAAAACCCCCGACAAGCAGAGTTGCAAGGTCCTTCTGGCCGGTTGTTGACCGCAGACGGTCAAGGGAGCTTACCCAGCTCTCGATTCTTACAGGTGTACTGGCCGGACATTGTCCTTTAGGAATCCACGCAGTGCGCTGTCTGAAAGACGATTTTAGAATCGACTCAGCCTTCCTTCTCAGCTGATCGGCATTCGCAAGAATAACATTGCGTCGTATCAACACTTCCGAAAAGCTCTCCGGAGTGAACACCAGCTACCTGCGAAACTTTTTTGTGAGCACCAAGCGTCTTTCTTAGTTTGGCATAGTGAACCTGTAGTTACCTTTCAAAGAATTTGTGTAGTTTCGTGATACACTGAACAATCTAACTAATGTCTAAGTAAGTCCCCTCATAGGATCTGCTACAATAACCTAATAACCTACCTTGGTATATAGAACTAAAGAGCCTAGTCTGTCTAGGGTCCAACTAATCTCCTTAGTACTTACTGAGTTCTACCCTAACTTATAGGTTGCTTAGGTGCGACTTCTCACACCAAGCGCCTAAATGCAAGCTATTTACTGCTGTGAATACACAAATTTCCTTCATTATATTTATGTAATTTTTGCACATGCAGCTCTCAACTGCCTTGTAATAAAAATGTCTTAAGTTATAATTTGATGGAATTTCAAAGGATGCCCAACCTAGTCTGACGAATACTTCGGACAATGCTTCCGAAGCTTATTTGCGGACTTTTCGCTGAACTCCACTCATCCATCACTCTCCGGCAATGTAAAGGAAAGGTAAACAGTAGTGATATATGGCAATCCTGCAGACTTAATGCAGGCTCTGTAATAATGCCTTGATCGTGAACTTAATGAAGGCGCCGTGTACGTATGTAGAAAGAAAAGTGCAATTTTAAATTCTCTATTAAATGATCTCGAAGAACAATCCATGAGAACGAATGTGCTGAATGTAGCTATTATGAAATTTTTGCAATTTCAATGAAATATGTTTGACGGAAACCTTTCGATTACATTTTTTTTTACGTGAAGTTGAAGATTCATTCCAAAACCGAGGGACAAAAAAGTTTCTTTACTTGGTAGAAAACCATGTCCTCCAAGAGAAAGCTTAATAAAGAAACTAATTTACTAATTTAGTTCTTACAAAATTGTTTGGCTCTGTCCCATTGTGCACGGACACGATCTCAAAACTGGGCATTAAGGAGTGCAAGGAAATGGAGACGCGAGCGTTTGTGAGATTATAGCGCATTTAAGTAAGTGTATGCGTTTGCTTTTATGGGTTTCTTTACATCCGTATAATATACAAGGCAACACAAATGAATATGCATATATATATATATTTATATATACATACGTACATTGAGTCAAGGATATTTTCATGCGCCAAAGCGTTGCAGCATAAAATCCTTTCAACTTTCACACAAAAGCTGCCGCGAAATGTGAAAATGTGAGAGTTTAGCTAAAAGAGCGGAGGCAGGGGGCAACAAAGCAATACAACACTAGCGTATAAGCATACAAGCTTTTTTTTTACAGCAACACAATCCCTGAGAAAGCAGCTTTTACGCAAAGGATTTTACTTTTTGTTTTCCTTTTTTTTTTGCTATTTTTCATATCGTTTCGACTTTCACAATTTTTCTTTATTTCTCTTTCTGGAATCATTTATTCCCTTTTTTCTTTTATTTTTTTTTATTTTTGACATTCATTTGGTGTTAGTGAAGTACTCTTGGCGGCCACTTAAGGCGCTGTTTTTATATATGCACATACTGAAACGCTGAACGATTTATACCTCCTTTGTTTATTTAATGCTTGTAGCCACTTGATGGGCGTTTTGAGGTCAAAAGTGTGGTCCCTTATTGCTCGGGAAGTTTAATTGAATTGAGTAGAAGGGCTTTATGTGCATTTGATATTTTTGATGTTAGGGTAAAATGCAAGTGAAGGCCTCGAATGTGAAGAGTGTTGGCAATGTTGTTGTTTTTTTGGCTTTACTAGTTAGACTAGGATGAGCTTCATATTTTCCACTAGGCATTTAAATGACAAATATGACAAAAAATGTTCTACCATACAATAAAATGGTATGTGAAAACAAACCATTGTACATGATTACATAGATTTAAATATGTTGTGGTGGCTTATGCCAGAGAATTCTTGCAACGACGTGAATGCCCTAATTAAAGCTGGACATCTGCAAAGGAGGCGTTCTTCCGTTCAAGTAATCGATGCCCAGTTTTCTGGCGTGGGGGCCGGACACCCAATACCTTGCAACTTCACGTCTGGGTTTTCTTAAGTGAGATGCGATCATCGATCGCAGGCAATGTGGAACCCTCTCTGGCTAACTTATCTGCAGCCTCGTTTTCGGAAATGTAGCGATGGCCACCGACCCAAGGTAAATCTAGATCGCGCTGACTACCCGCTGCTTTTAAAAGAGCCTTAATCGACGCCAAGCTATCCGGAAAAACAGCCGCATGCTCGCCGTGACGTAAACAGTTACCTTCTAAAAGACGTCAGCCTTCAGCTCTAGCGAATACTTCTGCCTGGAATACACTTGAAAAATTGCGTAGATGGATTGATTTTCTTAATTTCAGAGGTTGAGAGGAAATGTCTGCTTCAACTCCGCGTTGCATTTGAGAGCCATCAATGTACGGATGATGTATCCAGGCAGAGATATTAATTTCCCCATCCCGTTCGGCTCTTGACGGGAGTATGACCCCGAAAGGCTTCTGAAATTCTGCTTCAGGTCATATGTAGTTGGTAGGCAGCCTCAGAGTCGTATAGCGGATAGTACTGGTTGGGGGCGTCCATAGAGCAAGTTTTCATTGTCTCTGTGGTTCCAATGCAGGCCTAGTTTTAAGTGATTATACAGGTTCCGCAGGGCATAGTACAACTTTTGGATTAAGACCCCATGTCTTCCCAAAAGCCGTTTGCCGGAGTAATAGGCAATGTTTGTTTTCTTTACTCCTTCTTCTATATTTATTTTCCAACTCAGCCTTGGATCCAGTATGACTACCAGATAATTCCCTTGGCCGAGAAGAGCAATAGCTCCGTTTTCTCTGGGTTCACTCCAAGACCGCATTGTTCAGCCCATTGGCCTGGCTCTACTAGAGTTCATTTCGTGATGTTTATAGATTCCTTGACACCAAGCTCGTCAAGGGATTTTGGGATCGTTTCAACTCGAACATTGATAAAGCCTCCTTAAATACCGAAGAAGGCTGCCAGGGTCTACTACTTAAATTCGGTTGACTTCTCAAATGTTCTAACGACTTCATAAAGCGCCGTCATGTTAGATCATCCTCGTAAATATGCCTCAGACATACAATCGTCGTAAAAAATTCCCTGAATGACCGCGTCAAGCACTCTCTCGAAAGTTTTGAGAATAAAGGAGGTTAAGCTGGCTCATCCTCCTCAATGTTCATGAGAAGTAATCTACTGACTTTGATGAAATCGCAGCTTGGGAAGTGTGCAAACACACTTTACACACATGAGAACTTTATGACCGCTGGGGTTAAATATACATATCTACATATTTTATTTGTTTAAGTTGCAGGGTGGATGGGAGTCTTTCATGAAATATTTTTTTCTGTTCGTTTTTAGCAATCAGTTTTCTAAAAAATTAAATTACATTAAATTTATGTTTACAAAACAATAGGTTCAAAATTAAAAAAAAAAATCTTGAAAAAATACATTCCTAAGAATGAAATAAAAATAATATTTTTCTTTTTAAAACAATATAATGTAAAAATCAATTTAAAAAAAGAAAATAAAAAATTTCGGTAAACAAAAATATTTTTTTTTCTTTTTAAAACGACAAGAACTGAAGATTAAAAGAAAATTAAAATAAAAAATATTAATTAATAAAAAAAATAATGAATTATAAAGCATGTGCCTAATAAAAATTAAAAAATAATATATTTTTCTTAAAAAAAAAAATCTAAAAATTAAACTAAAAAACAGAATAGAAAGTAAAGTTAATTTAAAAAATACTTTTAAATTTTATACGATAAGAACAAAAAATTAAATTAAAAAGAAAAAACTAATTGAGTAATAAAATAAGTTCCTATTATATATATTTTTTAAATATTATTTTTTTTAAATAAAATTTACAAAATAAATTAAAAAAGGAAAATAAAATAAAAACAAAACAATAACAAAATAATTTCCTGATTAAATAAAATAAAAATAAAAATTTTTCTTTTTAAAACAGTTAAAGCTAAAAATTAAATTAAAAGATTGAATAAAAAGTAATTAAAAAAAACTTTTCATTTTTAAACGATAACAGCAAAAAATTAAAAGAACACAAATTGAAAAAAATAATAAACTAATTGAATAATAAAATAAGTTCCTATTATATGTATATATGTTTTTAAATAATATTTTTATTTTTAAAATATTTTTTTTCTTTTTAAAATAATAAAATTTACAAACTAAATTAAAAAAAGGAAAATGGAATAAAAAGTTTAAATAAATAAATAAAATTTCTTTTTAAAACAATAACAACTAAAGAATAGAATAAATTTTAATAAAAAAAGTAAGTTGATTAAAAAAAGAATGAATAACCAAATATGTTCTTTATTAAATGTAATAAAAACAAATATATATATTTTTTTTTAAACAGTGAAATCGAAAAACGAAAAAAGAAAAAAGAAATTAACAAAAAAAATATTTTTTTTCTTTAAACGATAAGAAATAAACATTAAAAGAAGATTTTATCTAAAAAGAAAAATAAGTCAATTCAAAAAAAGAAAAAAGTTCTTAAAAATGATATGAACTTAAAAAAGTATCTATTTAGAATATATATTTAAAAATTTTTATTTATATTTATATATATTTTAGAAGAATTAGGTAAACTAAATTTAAATAAAATGGAATAAGTAAGATAGAAAATATAAAACAAGTTCCTAAAAGCTGAGTCAAGCCTTTTAAACCAACAAAATTTAAAATCAATAGAAACTTCAATAAATGAAAATAATGAAATAAGTTTCTAAAATTAAGTGAATTTATTTATTTGTGAAATATTTTCTTTTTATAAAAATAAAATCAAGAAATTAAAAGAAAATTAAATTCAAAATTAAATACTATATTAAAAAAGAAAAAACTTTTTATTAACAATATATTATATTTAGCAAGTCTTTTGAATTATAATGAAATTAGAAAAATGTGTATTTTTCTTTTTAAAGCCATAAAGTTTAAAAATTAAAGTAAAAAAATTAAAAAAAGGAAATAATAAAAACAAAAAACCCGCTGCACTAGGATTCGAACCTCGTATCTCTCGAATGTCACGCCAGTGCTTTGCTCACTCAGCCATTGCGATTGTTGGAGCAGTTCGAGCAAGATGAAATATGCACATCTTCAAGTGCTTCCTGTCAAAAGAGCTTTTCGCCATGAAAATTGGCAAGCGAGCTTTTTATACGAAACTTTCATGCCAGATCAAACAAAATCTTACAAAGTATCTTTCAATTGTCTTACAAAAGACAAGCCGGAATTGCGCTGTGGGCCGGTACTCCTCTATAATTTTCAGCTATTTGCAGTGTTTCTCCTTGGTTAATTTTATTTTGTTTCACTGCAATTTATTTTTCGCTTCGCTCCTATACATTTACAAATATTCTGCTTAATCATCTCTGCACTTCATGCGCTTTCCTGTGGCAAAAGTTTTCTACAAAAATTTTATCAATTTAATTTTTGTTCACTTCCGTTTTTATTATTTTCGACTTTACTTATTTCCCTTGCTGTCATTTCTCTGCAACCGGCTTTGCTTTTTACGATAAAAAAAAAAAAATTCGTTATACTGCAAGGATCTACCAATTCTTCGGTCTTGCGAGAGGAAAAAAAAGAATAATCTAAATTGTAGCATACGCTTAATGGTCGGTTACATAAGCTGCAGGAGAAGATAGGCATATACAGTGACGAGCAAAACTGTAACATGGTTTAACACTTTTTGTTTCAGCCACCGCTATATTTCCAAGTTCTAACGACTTTCATACTTTTGTTGAATATTCTTGTTGGTACATCCCTACTCCCTCTCTCATAATGATTTGAAGTCAATACAACAACAATAAAAAAACCAGCAGACAAAAATGTAAATTAAGGCAGATGTTACAGTTTTGTACTCATATATTTTTAAGACCTTTTAACAATTTTCACGAAAAAAAAGAACTACTAACACAATGTTCAGTACTCTTTTGCCTGTTTCAGTTCCTGGATGTGATTTGGCATACCTTATTTGTATCTTTGTAAAAATTCTGGAGGTATATCCTTAGTTCGCTTTCACAGCTCATGTACTCGATTTTACGGACTTTGATACTTATTAAGCTGTGCTTTTAGTTGATTTCGCGAATTCTCGATGAGATTCATGTCCGCGGTTTGTGGAGGTCATTTCAAATTAGCAAATTTTTGCTTTTGTATCCAGTCTTTGCGATTATGTGCAGTGTGTTTTGCGTGATTTTTCAGCAGAAACTCTCATTTTTCGACTACATCTTGCAAATTTTGTTGAAATATGAACAGATACTGTTCCTTACGCATAATGCGTACTAACGGACCAATAAAATCTTTGAAATACAACCCCAAACAATTAAGATCCTACCACTGTGATTCACAGTTTGCAGTGCATGATGCGCTTAGGCTTAATTTGGGTCTTTGATCCAATACCATGCCCGGCCATCTGATTGAAAGCGATTAATATAGTCTTGTCAGACCAAATAACCTTCAATCGAAATTTAAAAATATGTTTTTTATTGCATTCTGAACGGCCTAACATATCCCAATAGGCAACAGTTCGGTTTTCGTGCGATGCAGCGAAATGCTGCCACACTCGCACATGTATTATGATCAAATTGGCTTTTTTCTTATTTATGATGCCTTTGAGCTCAATTTGGCAATTCTTCGCCTCGCTGTCTATTGATTTGCATTAAAGTTTAATACCTTAAGCGCTTCTGTAATAGTGGCTTCATCGATACTTGCTTCTAAGTTCACAAGATATCGTACCGTAATATTTTTTAACAGACTTCCTTTGTCCTTGGGAACACTTTAGGCTATATTTTTTCTAAGTCTTAACATTTTTAAGTAGCAAATTCCAAAATTTTTTGCCACTTGTCGTGCGGTTCCGCCTTCCCGCAGTAAATCTATTATTTACATTTATGGTTCCTGATTAACTATGTTATTTACTGGTGATCACTTCTTCAATAAAATACAATATAGAAAAAAGTCATCTGACTTCCAACTAAGTAAAAGATAACTGTCAAATGCAAAACTGAGAGTGAGTGCAAAACTGTAACATCTGCCTTAATTTATATTTTTGTCTGCTGGTTTTTTTATTGTTGTTGTATTGACTTCAAATCATTATGAGAGAGGGAGTAGGGATGTACCAACAAGAATATTCAACAAAAGGATGAAAGTCGTTAGAACTTGGAAATATAGCGGTGGTTGAAACAAAAAGTGTTAAACCATGTTACAGTTTTGCCCGTCACTGTACGTATGTACATACATATGTATGTAGAGCGGTCAACGTGAAGAGGTGAATTGAGAAAACGGCTGCCATTTGAAAACAGAAAACAGCGTCGCAGCTGCAGTAGCAGCAGCAGCCAAAATACTGCAACTATAAAAAAAGAATGAAAAACAGTAACGTAAAACACACACACACCCACACACACTGCTGTGCAAATGCAAGCATATAAAAGCCAAAAAACCATGATGAACCAGCGTTCAAAATAAGAAGAAGAAGAAGAAGAAAAAAATCAAGAAAAACACTTGCAAATGTACGCCAACAAAAATGTTCTTCACACAAAAGCCAGCGCAGAATATAAAACATCAACATTCAACAAAATTTTACTTGGCCACAAGTGGGTGAATTGGGCGCGCCATCGAAGCAGGAGAAGAGGGCCGCGCGTTGGGTTGTTGCAGGTGATTGCGGGAGACTGTTTGCAGAGTTTTTTTTTGTTAAATTTTTTTATCTTCGTTTCACTGAAAATTTCTGTCTGTTTTCTTTTCTTTCGTTTATTTTATTTTATTTTTTGTGTCGTTGCTCCTCTCCTCTCCTCTTCACTCCGCTAACACAGCTGCTTGCATCACTTTGGAGACAATAGTCGTACGTATGCATCGCTTATATGTCACTTGAGTGAGGCGCCGCACATTCGCCACCCACTCGGGCGCTCCCTTGGTGGACGACTCGCCATGCCCCGTGCGCTGTGCTGCTGTGCGGCGTCATGCTTTTTTCGGGTTGCTCCCATGGCACTCGACCGACACATTTAGTTCAGTTCGGTTCAGCTAACAATCATCCTACATACATACATACAAGTAGACAGCAAAGATCCCCAACCAACCAGCCACCCACCCATCCAACATCGAAATCCCAACGTCCTTTTTTTGGTGCTGACACAACAACAATGAGCGTAACAAAAGTTGCCAACTTTTCGTTTTAAGTTTATTTCTTATTTTGATCTTATTTCTTTCGCTCGGTGTGTGTGTGTGTGTGTGTTGGCAATACTGTGAGTATGCATCTGCATGTATGTATGTATGGATGTACATATGTAAGTAGTACTTATGTGTAAGCGTTTTACTCGGATTTTTTGTTTTTCTGTATTGTTTTTTTTTGTGTGATTTTCATTTTTTGTTGGCCCAAAAAGCTTTTATGGGATTTTCATGTGGAAGTTTTTGCGCCAGAAAAACCAGCACAAGCAGAAATATCACAGCACCAGCAACAGCAACAACAGCAACAAAGTTTTATGCACTCACACACGCAGCCAAATACATACACAAGCAAGGATGCTTATTCGCCTGCCACGTTAGCTTTTTCTGCTCCTAAATGTGGTGCTGCTGCCACCGGCATCGCTACAGTCGCCTCATCTTCCACTCGTCGCCAACGTGCCATCACATCGACCGTATGTTGCCAGCATTGGCTTATGTTGCAGTTGATATTTTATGCTCTTGTTGTAGTCATTTGTTGTTGTTGTTGTTGTTGTTGCTGCTGTCTTACAGTTGCCATTGTGCATGTGGCTGTTGCTACTTTTATTATCATCAGTTTGCTTGGTAAATTTTTTGCTGCTTATTTTGTTCTACGCTGATTGTTGGCGTATATATATATATATATATGTGTCTACATTAGGGTGGTGCTTAAATTCAAATGAACAAATTTTTAAGTCTCGCCGCCTTAATCCGTAATAATACCAGGTCACAGATATGACATATAAATTTTGGTTCCGATTGTTGGAGACAGTTAAGGTGTGTCGCACAGGGGGCAAACGCCGATGCCTCTATGGAGACTCAAAAAATTAAAAATATTTTTTTTTTCATTTAATATCCAAAATCTTTACTCTAAAGTCGAGCATATCAAATTTAATTTATGGTTCCGATTCGTCTTCATAGGGTAATCCGAACTTTGCCCCCTGTGCGTCGCGCCTTAACCGTCTCCGATCGGGACCAACATTTATATGTGACATCTTCGCCTGTAGTAGCATCGACGTTGAGGGTTGATGCTTAGGAAATCTGATGTACAAATTTGCTTCCTACATTTAAGTACCACCCTAATGTACATATATACGTATATGTGTGTGTGCTTTAATGTGTGATACGAAGTGAAGGTATGTGAATGTGTGAAATTGCAAGCAAAATGGTTTCATGTTGTAATGTGTCCCTCCATTTCGGCGCCGGTAGTCGTCAGTAGACAGCTGGAATACAAATGCTTTTGGGTTTTTTCCCGATTGTCAATGGGTTTTCAATGGAAATCAATTGAAATATATTTGAATTTCGTTTTTATTTTATTTTTGTAGTACTCGTACACGTTGTGTGTTTTATGGCAAAAATTGTCGACTTGATTTTTATTAAGAAATTAATCAATGCATAAAATACGCTTTAGTTCGGTTCAAAAAGAAAATATCTCGGAAAGTCTTGAGAGATCTCGAAAGTCTGCGATAAATAAAGTTCGAGAAACTCAGAAATCTTGAGTAAACATTCCAAGAAGTCCCGATAAAAATCCAAACTTGAAGAATCCCGAAAAGTTCGTAAAAGTCGTGAACGGGTCTCAGAAAAAATGACGTGAATGAAAAATTAAACACAAAGGTCTACGAAAAATTCGAAAAATTAAAATAAATACAAAAATCAGAAGTTACCGAAATATGCCCAAAAAAATGCTCGAAGCTTAATCAATAATCCCAAAATAATTTAACGTGAAAACTCCGACGAAATCCAAAATGCAAATATTCTAAAATAATAGACGATGCTAATGGCGGATTCGATGAAGCGATACTATAGTTTATCAAATAGGCCCTTTTTGTTTCGAAGTCCATAAATAAAGTTTCTTTACGGTCTCTCTTCAGAATATATAGATTTTTATTGTATTGAAATGGCGACACGATTGGTGAGTTCTAATTCCGAACCCCAATGAAACCAAAGTGCAACAGAATAGTGAAGAGTGGGACTGGAAATGGTGGTTTGGCGCGATTAAGATTAAGATTAAGATTAAAATTAAAATTAAGATTAAAATTAAGATAAGATTAAGATTAAGGTCAAGATTAAGATTATGTTTATGTTTAAGATTAGGATAAAGATTAAGACTGAGATTGAGGTTAAGATTAAGAATAAGATTAAGATGAAGATTAAGACTAATATTAAGTTTAAGATTAAGATTAAGACCAAGATTAAGATTAAGATCATGATTAAGATTAAGACCAAGATTAGGATTAAGATTAAGAATAAGATTAAGACTAAGATTAAGTTTATGCTTAAGATTAGGATAAATGATAGAGATTAAGATTGAGATTAAGATTATGATTAATGATCGAGAATAGATGAAGATCAAGACTAAGATTAAGATTAATATTAAGATTAGGATTAAGTTTAAGGTGAAAATTAAAATTAAGTCTCAGATTGAGATTGATATTAAGATTTAGATCAGGATTAAAATTAAGACTAAGATTAAGATAATAGTTCCTTATTATGCAGAAAAAATACTGGTACATACATATAATAAGTTGAGGTATACGAATGAAGAAAAAGCTTCACAATTTTTTTCCTGGGAGCTGCAAACTGATTTATGACATTTTCATAGACAAATCTCGCCGAATCTTCCATACTTGTACAAAGGCATGTCCGCCTTATTGAAGTACATAGGAATTTAAAATGTACATTCTATGTACGTCTGCGTCGCTTTACCTATTAAGGGACGTAGAATGTAGTGCAGGTCTTGGAGTATTCCGGTGCGCGAAAATAACTTCGGCGGAAGGTTATTTTGCAACTTACAACGTAAGGTGCCATTGGAGGTCTTCATTTTGCGCTTTACTAATAGATGACATTGGTTATGATGATAATTTTGGTAATAAAATCGGAAAAAAAATATAGATTACCTCGTAAGGTGCTTACTTATTGTCGCAGTGGGTAGGTACTTATACTCGTATGTATACAATAATTAAAAAGCGAATGCCATATTCCAATTATTTTTTATTCCTTTTTCTTCTTCTACCAGCATATTTAACAAAAATCTGTGCAGAAGTGGAACTAAAAATACATATAAGTATACGCATACTTATGCATTCATTTTTCAATTTTATTTCCAGTGCTTGGTTTTAATTTATTTTGTCTTCATTTTCTTCTCTGATTCTTTAGCTTTTTAATCTCGCACAACGTTTAAGGTAAAAAGAAAATTTCACTCCATAGACAATAATGGTACCTCGCCATTGTTGTAGTTGTTGCAACTGCTGTTACCGATTTTTATATTGCCACGCAGCTATCTCAATTTTTATTCCTTCTTTGCTGCATTTGTCTTGATATCAGCCACCTACTCACACATTCTGCTGCATCTGCCCACATTTACGAAGTTTACAGCAGCCAACTTATCCAGCGGATGTGGTGTGAATTTTTGATAAGTTCCGTTGCCTCTGTTTGTATTTCTTTCATTGCCTCTTGAAAATCCAAAGTCTTCCAACTGATTTTCATTGCTTTTGTGGTGATGCGATTTCTGTGGTACTTCTCTGATTTAGTCTCCTTTTCTTTCGACGTTTATTTCATGCAATAATTTTTACCTCTGGCTTTGTCTGTTTTTGTTTTTTTTTGTGCTTGAATGTTTAAAGCAGATGCTGTTCGAATCTTCTTTAATAGTGTGGTGCTGTTTAAAAATTAAAATTAAACAAAATGCTAAGACAAGTTTGAAAATAACACTTTCTGCTTCCCGTTTTGCCGAGCTTTGTTCTGCAAACTTTTTTTCTTCTTGAAAAGCACTCGTAACATCACTTCTTATTATTTTTCAAGTAATAAGGTAGATACCTTATATACATACTTAGATACATACTTAGCTTCATAAAACTTTTTTATACACACTATCTTGATTAATTCAATCTTTATTCACTATCGGTTACGGGTCCTTCACAAACGCACTTATAATTTAGAAATCCCGGCTTGGTGTGTTCTGGGTTGTAAGCCGTAGATCTTCGGCTGGCTGTTGATATTATTCCTGTTTTCTACCAGTCGACAAGCCTCAAATAATGTGTTTGGTTATGCGAAAATTTATGTCCATGAGTTGTCCCCAGAGCCATATCAAGAATCGGAATTTCTTTACAGCGTTATCGATGTGTGGATTCCATAAGAGCTTGTCGTCAATGGATACATAAACAGACACACATACTTTCTTTAGATTTATGTTTAGTCCATTCTGACAAACGACCCATTCAGTCTTCTCTAGACGTCCTATTAGCATACTTTTCAATATCCTGAAGGGGAGCTAATTAGACGAACAGCTCATGCCACTTGGGGCTATTAAATAGAACATTCAGGACTAAGTTACCCTCGGATTGGTTATTTCATAGATAGGTTTCTTTTAGGGCTGAGAATATGCATATATTCGCATATCCGTTAGTGTATACGGATAAAGTAAGGATAACCGGTTAATACCCCTTTGCTAACCGGATATTCGATTAATTTTTAGATTATGATTTTGAGATATCTGGCTATACATATATGCACTATTTGGATTCCGAATATCAACAAGCTATTGGCATAACCGTAAATTCTGATTTGCTATTCAGATATTCGAACATGCGGATTATCCAGATGGTAAAAAAATCCAGATACAAATCCTGACCCTAATACCGTTCTATCTAATCCAATGGTACTTTAACCAGGTTACCAAATGCTCTGCGAAGAGTGGACTAGCTGTAAATCCTATTACTTAATATGGAACTCGTAATGTTTAATAAACATAAAAAAGAATATCGATAAGGCTGCTTCTTAAATTGGTGGTTTTGGTTGGAGTGAAAAAGTCGTCATTTATTGTTAGAGGTGAGCAACTCTTAAGAGATGGAGCCTCATTCTATAAACCATCCCCCCACTGTTTTATCGGCTTTGTCTGATTATTTCCTAGCCTGACTTTTAACCAATTTTCGGCTGCTGGTCGATTTCTCTGGAGATAAGTTTTATATTTCGAATCTGGTTTCACGAAAAGAAAATCTTGCAAATCTTCTTTAACGCGTGACATAGAGTTTTTTTAGAGTAAAATTTTAAAAGTTTTTTTTGTACGTACGCACTTTTAGTGGTCGAAACCGTGAAATATATTTTTTTTAATGCGATTTATTTTTTATTTTTGGGTAGCTATTTTTAAAATATTGGGTGGGTATCTTTCAAATATGTTACATGTAAAAAACTTATCACTTATAATTTGAGTACGTTGTCTTACAAAGGCATATATTTCTCTCCGTTCCTCTTCCAGGATGTTGGACGATTCCTTTCCGCTGCTTCTTGCGTCGCCATTTACGCCACATTTCAGATTACTAGGCAAACAAATTGTCACGGCTGAAAATTACTTTTTCACGAGTTTTATCTGTCGCTACATGCGCCGCTGATCGATATCCCAATAGGAACAAGGATACGTGGACACCACAAACTTTCCTTTACCACTCCACGACCTTCCTCAAATGATCTTCTAAGATCAGGTTGATCCATGTCATCTGACTTGGGATGAAGAGGGGTTGTTCGAGTTTTTCGTATACCCAGTATCTGCCACATCTCTTCGAGCATCGCCGATTCAAAATTTCCTCCTTGATCAGAGTGCAGTTATATAGATATGCCTTATCTACCCACCCAATTGTAGGTGAATCCTTCTGCTACTATTTTAGCTTCCTGATTTGGAATTGGGTATATTTCCGACCATTCGGTAAAATTGCCCATAACTACTAAGAGGCATTTCTATCCCGATCTGCTCTTTGGAATGATTCACCTGAGCTATGCTGCCTCATCTGGCCATGACATCTGGATTTCGGCGCTTGAACTGCAATGCACTCTGCGCAATTAGTAGTCCATTCTACGACCGATTGAGGACAACTAACTAAATAGAACCACTGCTTGATATTATCGGGAGTCTTCGTGATTCCCCAGTGACCTCCACTGTGATCATTATGGAATTTCTTCAAAATGTCGGGAATTCTTGTCCTTCCTACACTTGTCCTTGTCTTCACTTTCCCTTATCCTATACAAACAGCCAGATATTAACTTTAAGCTGTTCCATTGTGCCCAGATGGTTATGCGATCGGGCTTTCAGCCACCAGTTTTTGACTTCTTGCCACTGTCTACAATGCCTTATTTCAAGGAAATGTGGCACCGGTTCAAGAAAAAGTATTTAAGTTTCCACTTAAATGCACCAACGCAGTACGTATGAGTGTATATATTTATTCGCATAATCAGACATAATACTTTACTACATTTTACTTAGTTGTCTGAGATTATTTTCACACACATCTCTTCGCTGCCATGTACTTATTAACTTGCATTTACTTTGCATGTATTAATATTTATTTAACTATTTTATTTGTAACTAGACATATATAAACGTACATTATGCACACTTACTTTTAGTTGCTGGCTGCATTTGTTGCAAGTACGTTATGCAACATCAATTCAATAATCACAGGAAATGCTTAGAGGACATTCACACTTACGAGAAATCTGTTACAAGTAAGAAAAACTGAAAATAAGCAACAAAAAAAAAAATAGTAATAAAGCAGAAGCAAACCCAGCCAAGTGGCGAGGACAAACTCGTGTGTGCGCATATAGGCAGAAGAGCGCAAGCGGAGTGTGGCAACAATTTGCCAAAGTCAGCGAATAATATAAACACGTTTGCGACAAATGCGATATAAGAGTACTATACATATGTATATACTTATACAAGAAACTATGCATGTGCATTAGACCGTACCAGAATTTTCGAATGTATTTTTTTTTTACCGAACGTCTTCGGAATTTGCGTTCGGATCTTAATCGATGCTTTGTGTATAACATTTTTTTGGTTCAAAGTTCCTTGACCTCAAGCACGCAGTTCTAACACTTACCCACCAGCTCTTAGTTCTTATCAACCTAATGTACCACCCTAATGGCAGTAAATTAAGGCTCGCCAAAAATCATTAAACTTTTGATAAGGAAGTGTTTCGATTATTCCTGTATAACAATTAAAAAAAAAAAATTTTGTTGCCGAATGTATAGTATCGGTCATATCTATAGCACGCAATTTCTTATGATATTGTACATTATTATGTTATGTTATTTTTAACAATTTTCAATTAAATTACAATTCCTTTTTTAACAAAACTCATATGAGCCCAAGTATAAAACAAAAAAATCCAACAAATTTTCAGCCAAATTTCAAACTTTTTTCTCAGAAGTGTCAGAGTATTTTTGAGTACACAGTTTTATTGCCCATTTAATTTTAGTCTGATAATGTGCAAGTTTCAAGTGGCTAAAAAGTACCGTTGATTTTTTAGAATTTTTTTCGTCGCAGGTGTTGCGGTTTTCTTCCATATAAGGTGGTGTGGTCTAATGTGGATGCTATATAGTACTTACATATAAATACATATATAAATCTGTATGTATGCGATATCAACGTGTAAACATACTCGTTCTTACGTGTATGCACTTACAATAGTGCGCATGCAAGTTAATGTCATTGCATCTGCCAGCCGACAGACGCCATAGTACTCAGTCAAGGCGTCCGCCATGCAATGCCCTTTTCACTCCACTTAGCCGTGTCGCAACAGCCAACAATACACAAACAACTGCATTGCATTATATAAACTCATGTTTGTACATACTTACATTTCTATGTATGGCTTGGTGTGTGTGTGCGCTTGCACCCACTAAGCAGCGTTTGTTTGACATGACGTCCTTGTTGCCGGTGTCCTTATCGTTGTATGCGCACATAGTGTATTCACCTTCATCCTTGTTGCTGAAGCGAATCGACGACATCAATAATGCAAGCGTACTGTTCAACTTGAAACGCGCCCCACCAGCCCCGTTCGTTGTTCCGCTCAAATCTTGTGCGTTTAAATGCAACAGTGTTGGCGGCAAAGCACCACAGCTATGACGGTAATGTTGCAAGGATATTTGGTGGCAGGAAGAAGTAAAATCTACGTTATACTTCATTGAGCGGTAAAAGGATGTTTACTTTTTTGCAGACTTATTTTACACTTTATTCGTTTTAAATACACATGAGCGTAGTCGTCGGATGTTAGAGGGGGCGATGTGAACGAGATGTAGACATGTATGTACATACGTATATGTAGCAGCTTCGAACCATGCAGTAAATTTCCTAATATCGTTAATAAGGAGACATTCATTTGACAACCATTAGCGAGCTTTCATATGTGTATTTGGCGACTAACACTTCTCTTCCAAAGCTTTTCTCATATCTATACCCAGCAAAGGTGTACAGAAAGGTGTTCTCCATCTTATCCTCTTCACGACAGAAAGAGAAAATGAGTTGTTGTGTAAGCTAATGGTTTTCTGGTGTTTAACCCATGAGGAGTAAGCAATATTAAGTCCCTTCTGCTCAATCAGGCAGGTTCGCATATGGCAATAGGCCACCAACAGCTTCTCGAGGCGTCCAAGTCATTGGTGAGGAAAGTATTTAACCAGTTTCTGATGTTGTCCTCGATAGACGAAGAGAGTGAAACTACGTCCCATGGAACACCCGGTCTCGGCCTATTCTAATGAAATTTTCATATATATATACATATATCCCAATTCCAGATATTTCCGTGTGAGTTAGACCCTGAGTGAAAGGGGACATCCCCCAGATTTGTAGGCTAAACAAAATTCTTCGTACTTCGGCAACTGTGCGTACCAAAAGCGAGGGAGAGAGACTCTAATGCCGCTGATTTAAAGCTTGGTATGTCTACCGGACATTTGCGTGACCGTCGTACAGTGGTGATGAATTTAAATTTACTATTAAAAATAGTACACCAATTTTTTTGAATTTTTATTTGTTTAAATAATAAAAAAATTTAGTGCAAAGTAAAGAGAAAGTAAAAATGTTGAAGAAAATCGATTCTCCCGCTTCTGTTAGTGAATGTGACATAATAAAAACTAGTTGAAAACAATAACATAGTTCCACCAAAACGAAAAAAGTTGCACAAAAAAAAATTTGTATAAAGAATTTTCAGCAGAATTTTTTTTTTTAGTTTTTTTTTTAATAAACTGCAAGTTTCAAGTGGCTAAGAATTCGCCTAGATTTTTAATATTTTTGTTTTTTTTTTGCAAATTTCACACATCTACAGAAGAAAATTCCTAGATATCTCGCCAGCAAAATAAAAATTAAAATTTAAAAATCAACGCGAGTTTTCAGCCACTTGAAACTTACACTTCAGTATACTAAAATTTAATGGCCTATAAAAATGCATACCAAAATTTTTTCTAAAAATAAAACTGGGAAACTGGGATCGAACCCAGGCCCAGCAGAATAGTAACTGAAATTTGTAGTTACTAGAGCGTCTACCAGTGCTACCCTGAACGCTTTACCCGTAGTGCTTAAATGAAGTTAAGGAGCGTAAAAGTCCGCTATGAAATTTTTGAAAACACTGTTTCTAACCCTCTTATATGCAGCATTTATGCAGTAATTTTCAGCAGAATGCCTCCAGTATTTTTCTAGCAGAAGATCACGCTATAAAAATCGTGTACCGCTCGCTGCTCGAAGGTGATCGAAAATAAATATCGTGGCACGTGTCGGTTCTAGAGATAGTCTTAACCGGGATGTTTTCGATGGGCATCCAGATTAATCTAATGTAATATGCGTACATTTGTTCCCTCTGTACATACCCAGTTCAAATTGGTACTTATAGAAACTAGTTTTCAATGCTTGTCATGCTCCATATTAGTTATATAATAGATACCTACATACATACCTATGTATATATTTACATACATACGTATGAATATAAAAAAACATTGTCTCTAAGTATGTGTCACTGCTATCACAGCCATATAAACGCAATTCACAAATTTCTGTTGCAATTTTACAAGTTTGCGTTTCTTGAATGTAAAAAAAAACAATTTTTTGTTAGTTGTAAAAAAAAGAAATAGTATAACACATTTGTAAAATGTAAAGATGTTAGCTGTGAAAACTTTGAAGTGACTCGCCCATGTGACGAAAGGTAGCAATTGTTAAAGCGTAAAATATAGTTGAGTGCGCCTGCAGCAAGTCGGCAAATGCGGTTGGGGCTCAAAAAGTTATGAATGCATTGCCGGTTATGGTGTGCTCGAGCGATGCGACGATCGCAGGAGGAGATTGTATAAGTAGAATTTGAAGGATAAGCTAAAAAGTAAATATATAGTATAGCAGTGCTACTACTACCGGTATTACGTGTAGTCGCTGCTGCGGAAAGAAATTTGTGTTACTGCTGTAGCATTCGACTCACTGACAATTTTTACTCGTATTTTAAATCACGACGCAGATATTTGCGTTCATCGCACTACTTCTATCTCGTTCGAATGGACTCCGAAGCTCCAGTCCTGAAAGTATTCAACTCCACTGCGATGGAAAGACCAAGTGGAGAAGGACTTGGCTTCACTTGGCTTTTCCAATTGGCGTCAGTTAGCACATAAGAGAAACGACTGGCGTGCTTTGTTGAACTCGGCCAAAATCGCTTAGGCGGCTACAGCGCCAAACAAGAAGGAGAAGAGAAAATGAAATTGGTTCCTAAAAATTAAATTCAGTTAAAATATACATACCTATACATTTTTCTTAATGAGACAATAAAATTTCTGAAAAAAACAAATGAAAACAATTCCGCTGCCCCAGGACTCGAACCTCGAACCTAGAATCTCTCGATTGGCACGCTAGTGTGTTGCTCACTCGGCCGTTGCCAATGTTGGACTATCCGTGATCGAATCGAATTTTTATTGAGATTATGGCATTCGGTAGCGAGCTCGCTTTTTCAATTAAAATTATAGTAGAGAGAAAACACCTGTGATTTTATTTCACTCGATTCGAATCGAGTTTCATTCCACCACGAATGCCATGATTCGACCATGATGATATACAGCAAATAAAATCTTTCATATTGTCTTACAAAAGACCTTCAACTGTTTAAGGGTACGTTCAAGAGGATCACAAATAATAGAAGACAACATGAATGAAGAATGTGACTATCCACATCACATAAATTATTCACAAATCACTTGATATTAGGCTTGGGGAGGCTTTGAACTAAAGAGCAAAGGGCATACAGAAGGAAATGATCGGAGTTCGACATTTTATTTCAATGAATTTCTAATATTTTACATCCTTCAGTGCAAGTTGTGTAAAAAAGTAAATATTTGAGTTGCGTTTTTGGGATTTGATGTTTAACAAAAGATTTTCGCTTTCAGAAGCCAAAGCGAAGCGCAATTTGGTAGAATTTCCAAGGTAAAATTGAAGGAAAGGAAATAAATGAAGGCACCGCAGAATTTCCATTAACATCCTTTCGTGACTTTGAATAAAGACTGAATTGTGTCGTTATTGCAGAGAAATTTAGAAAAAAATTACTGTTTACTTTACAGATTAATTCAATCTTTTATATGTATGTGTTATAAAACTTACAACGAAAATATTCTGTAACTCAGCTCCTACCACCGAACTAGTTGAATTAGGTGAACTATAGTTCAATAAGATGAAAGAACTAGAAGTGAACTGATCTTTAAAGTGAACTAAAAAAGCCATCTCTACTTGATATCATCATGTCACATTGTTGCCCAGAAAATTGAATCATATCATATCGTCTCGCATCATAATGTAAGGTTTCGAATCATATGACAACACAAATACTTCAACACGTGGTATCACTTAAATTGCGTCACAGTGCATAACGTCACACCATAACGCATCACATCACATCGACTGCAAATCAGTGCTTAACCTTTACAGGACCAAAAACCTGTAAAAAAAGTCATAACTTGATCTTCAAATTGCGATGAAAAAAAAAACTGAATGCAAATGTTAAGTTGTCATTCATATTTTTGCTTTAAAAAAATATTTTTGTTCTTAAATGTTAATTTTTAACTCTAGATGAAAATGATATAATTTAATTTTTTTCAAAAAAAAATTTCCCAAAATAAGGTTTTGCAATATTTCGTAAGGGTTTCTAAACTTTGAAAAAAAATAAATTTATTCCAAAATAACTAAAGGATTAAAAAAAATGTTGCTCAAAAATGATATTTTTTTTTTAATTTTTTCTCAAAAAAATATGTATTTTTTATCATTTTTTCTCAAAAAAGATATATGTTTTATAATTTTGTCAAGATATAATTTTTTTTCATTTTCTTAGAATCAAATATTATCTACTCATAAAACTTAACTAAATTGTAATTTTTATTTCTATTTAAATGTGAAAATAGGTCTCCTCAATAAATTATTTTTCCCAAAAAATATTCAAAATTATTATTTTTTATTCAAATCCTTAAGAAAAAATTAAAATTATTATTATGTTAAATATTAACTGCCGTTTCACCCGCAAATTTAAAAGGAAAATGATTTTTTATTTTCTCTCAATTTCCATATACAATTCAAAAAATCGAAATTGCCTGTAAATCGAAATAAAATTGAAATTCATATTTTCCCAAAACAAATTTATCTTCTCCAAAATAAATTTTATTTCTTCAAAAACCTCAATTTCCAATTTTTGTCAAATATTTTTTTCAGGGAAGTCATTTTTTTTTTGTAATAATTGGTAAGTTAAGGTAAACTCAGATTTTTTCTTAAAACCGTTTTGCCTAAAATCAAAAAATTTGTTTTGCAAAAAAATATGGGGAAATATTATTTGCCAAATTTTTGTTATTTTTGCTTTGAAATTTTTATTTATTTATTTTTTTTTAATTGTAAGATAAAGTTATGAAAACGTAAATACAGAATCGCCAAAATGCACACAATATTCTGATGAGTGCAGAATTTGTTGGAAAATGTGTTTCCCTTCATCCTGTTAGGGTTAAAATAAAAACGATCCATCATCTAACACTTTATTTTCTATCACCTTTCTAAATGCTCATGGGATTCCTCTTTATATGCACTTCCGTTTATAAATCTCCAATAAACTTTTCACACACAATACATATAATAGTCGAATAACAAAAGAATCAAATTAAATTGAAACTTTAAAATTGCAAAGTTTCGCCAAAGTAGAATAACTAGACATCTGCACACACACGTGTAAGTGCCTCTGTGTGGGAGTGCACACGCTTCTTTGGCACTTGCTCGACAAACAAATAGACTTCAGATATTTACTTCGTACCAATGTGTGTGTGTGTGTGTGTGTTGTTACACTTATACGACCAGACTTGCATACAAATGTCTAATTGTAATTACTTCAGTTCTAAAATATATTTTGTGAAAGCATTATTCATTGCACACATACATGTGTACACACGTATGTATGTACATATATGTTATATCCACCATATAACTGTGTATGTGTCAGCATTTGTTTGCGCCTTGCTTACGCTGCCATTGCCTTGTTGACTTAATGCCAAACAAGTGAGTTTACGTTAACCAGTTGCCTCGACCAAATTGTTTTTTTTTTGTTTTTATTATTTTCCTTTTATTTGCAACACTCTTCCGTAAGTATTATTTTGTAAGTGTGTGACACTCTTGCATGCCACTAAATATTCAACTGTATGCAGCTTTAGTTACATATACAGCAGTAATATATGAAAGCGACAACAACAACAAGAAAAATAGCTGAGTTAACGTAAACTATGGCAGAAAAGGAAATAAATGAAAAAACCAAGAGGGAAAAAGTAAAAAATAAAATAAAAGATATGTAGTTTGCTTGCAGTGGAAGTGACAGTCGACAGCAAACTTTGACTTTTGACTGCATTTTATGCGATCTCCTGTTTACACACCCAACTACCTTAGCCACTTTTGCCCCTTGAAACTAAGTCGGGGTTGGCTTTCAATTTAAGTGTGTGTGTGTGTGATGTTGTGTGTGCACAAGAGTAAATTGTTAGTTTTCTCTGGTCCCGCCTTGAAATTTATTGCTCTTCATACTCCATGCCATGCTTCCTTTCCACTCAGTTTCTCAATTTTTATATCACTCGTTGGCTTTCTTCCCTCTAACCGGTCGCTATTGTTGAACATTTTCCAAGCAGCTTTGCTACCATTTTCAATATTATCAGCCAAAGCTATTGCTATTGCTACGCTTGCCGCGCCATCATTCCTATAGCTACCCATTGCCATCACTATCAACTTCATGCAACTGCAACATGCAATTTACTGGTTTTTGTCGCTTGCAGTTTTTCATATTTTTTTTTGGTTTCTTCTATTTTCTCGATTTCTTTTTTCACTTCACCACATCCTTTGCTTGGCACTAATCGCCCGTTTCTCGGTAGAAGTAGCTTTTTTCTATGCAGTTTACTACCCTCCCTTGGCCTCATCCTGCTGCGCGTATTTCATTCCTTACTCACTTTATCACCAGCCGCTTTCATCCACCTACCCGCAGACACTTCTACTGGAAAAGTGTGTTGTGTCAAAGTCTTGGCATCCGTTTGTTCTTCGTTTTTTTTTCATACATAAATATTTATTTGTGTGCTTTATAAATATACACACACACTCACATGAACATGCATACCAAGTCATACATTAGGCATATGCCTTTTATCTAAATTTAAATTCATATATCTATGAAGAGAGGATGGGGAATGATGAAATACTAACAAAAATTACGTCTCTGCCGAATTTTGGGGCAAAAAGTTTCCGCAGCTAACTCCGAAAAAATAATTTTTACTAAAAAACTCCATGTGAACCCCATTATACTTAAAAAAATTACACTAAAAAAATGAAAAATTCTATGACAACCGAATTATACATGGACAAAAATTTCTACTAAAAAATGGAAAGATTTCATGTCTACCGAATTATACCAAGAAAAAAAAAAAATACTTAAAAACCATGGAAGATTCCATATCAACCGGAATGAAAAATTCCATGTCAACCGAGGTATACATTAAAAAAAAAGTGTACTAAAATAATGGAATATTGCATGCCAACCGAATTATACCTTGAAATAAATAAGTACTAAAAATGAAACCTAATTGTACATAAAAAAAAATTCAATAATGAAAAATGGAAAATTCCATGACAACCAAATTATACTTAGAAAACATATTTGTACTAAAAAATCCAGGCAGCCGAATCATACCTAAAAAAAAAGTACTAAAAAATTGAAAATCCATGTCAACCTAGTTAATAAAAAAAAATCTACTAAGAAAATGGAAGAT
Source organism: Rhagoletis pomonella (assembly GCF_013731165.1). Lineage (NCBI taxonomy): Eukaryota > Metazoa > Arthropoda > Insecta > Diptera > Tephritidae > Rhagoletis > Rhagoletis pomonella. The sequence goes on from NW_023458565.1 coordinate 18,272,753, forward strand.
TCCATGTTAACTGTTACTAGAAGATAAAAAATTTACTTAAAAAAGGCAAAATTCCAGGTCTATCGAATTATACCTAGAAAAAAAAAGTCTTCTTAAAAAATTTTATATTCTATGTCAACCGTTTTATACCTAAAAAAAATATTTCTACTAAAAAATAGAAAATTGTCAAACGAATCATGTCTCGGTTGACATATTTACCTTGAAAAAAATAAGTACTAAAAAATGGAAAATTCCATGTCAATCGCAGTAGTATGTGTACCTGCGATAAAAAATTGGTGTCTTTTTTTATTTCGCCGACTTGGAGTTTATTGTATATGGGCATTCCCATGGTGGCGCACGTGACAGTCGTACGATTTCAATGTGATACAAAAAAAGAATACCATTTGTTTTCTTTAACTTTTTTGGGCCATTGTATAGCACATAATTAGCTCTATATTTAACCGAAAAATGAAATCAATCGAACTGCTTGGTCCTGAAATATAAGCATTTAAAGAGAGGTTCGTTACGTGACAAAAAATGGAAGTTGATTTTTTCTTTTCTTACAAAATCGCAAAACTCTGCGAATTGTGGATGGCTATTTTCATGAAACTTATTTTAATATGATTTGGAGCAATTCTAGTTGTTTTTAGAGTTTTTTGAATTAATGCAAATTGTTTCAATTCTCTTTTACAACCCCAAGTGTGAAACGTGACGTGACGTAGCGTCACGTGACATATATTTCCATCGTTATATTTTTGTTAATATTGCTTTTAAATGAATTTTTAACGCAAATAAAACATGTATTTTATGTAGAATATACTTTATATTTTGACTTCAGCGCCAATTCAGGGTCAATTTATTAGAAATCTATGATTTATTATGTTTCAACCACATACGCCAATTTCGAACCAAATCAGACCATAAATACGGTTTTTCGAAATATCTCGACCTTGGCACCACCTAGGAAGACCATTTTATGCAGAGATGATTCTACTTACATAGCCAGTATATATTTTAAAAAGCAGACAAATCGGCCCCTAAATACGTTAGATATAAAACTTTTATTTTTTTTTGTCGTGGTGGACCTTCCGGTGGAAACAGCCATATGTGGTTTTTCTGGAATTTTTACGAAATTCCAAGTCAAAAATAAAAAAATTTAGAAAAGAATTTTTGTTCGCTTTACCTTTCGGTTGACGTGGAATTTTTCATATGGGTCAATCCATGTCAAATCGAGCAATGTTTGGAATCGACAATTTTTGATTTGGATGAATTTTAGTCAGAATTTTTCGATTATCATATAACAAAATTCTGCTAAACAAATAAATTTTTTTTCTAAAGTTATGCAAAATCTATCTAAATTTAAAAATTTTCGAGATTTTGCAAATTTATTTTTTGAATATCTCAAAAACTAATTTGGTTACAAAAATGGTTCGGGTCTCGTTTTTAAGGCTATATAGCTATAAAATATATTTAAAAAAAGTTCAAAAAAATTATTTTTAAAGACGCAGAAATTCGCAGGAAGGTGTTTGTTTTAAGATATGAATTGTTGAACTTTGAAAAATTGTTTTGTTTTGCAATCTCTAAACAAAGGTATGTCAAACAACTTGTATTTAAGTTTAATTTAGAATTTGCTAAATTTATTTTCAAAGTTCAAAGTTCATATCTTAAAAAACATCTTGCTTTTACGATTTTTTAAATTTAAAAATTCTGCTTTTTTATTTTGCGATTTTTTTCAATATTTTTTTTTTTTATATAGCCCCAAATTTCTCCTGCCTGCTCTGCTATTTTGGTAAGTGAGCTTTTGAAATATTCAAAAAACCAATCTTACCAAATTCGGGAAATTGTGAAATTTTTAACTTTCAAAAAATTATTTTTCCTTTGACAGAATTTCGTTTTATGTTAAAAGAAAAGTTCAGACCAAAATTAATGTTGGTTTTTCGCCATTCCTCATCGTCTCCTCATAGATATACATATATATATATATATATATTTAATTTTAGAAAAAAGTCATTTGCCTAATGTGGATATAGTGAACAAATACATATTTATATGTGAAATTATTATTTTTTCTGCATCATGCGCATGAGGCGAATATATGTTTGCTTGTGCTTTTACTCGTATAAGCCACCTTTTATGCATTGAAATGCTTTACACGCTCTGCATTTTTCTTGCTGCATCCTCAATTCCTATGGCCGTGCTCATGCATGTTGGTAGACGCCTTCTTGTACACTTACTCTTTTTTATTTATTATTTTTTATTATTTCCTAAGTTCTCTACTCAACCTCAATGCAAAAAAATTATATAATAAAAGTAAGATGCTAACAGAAAATGAAAAAGCGCAAAAACAACAAACAAAAAGGGGAAAAAATAAACGTTTAATTCTTGCATGCCATATAGTCGTATCGACTTTTATGTGCACTTTTTATGCGCTTTTAGTTACTTAGTTTTTCCGAAAATAAAAAAATCTATGAAAAAGAAAAAAAGCATAAGAAATATTTTCTCCTTTAATAGTTTCTTCCGCATTCTCCTCTCGTACAATTTTATTTTTAGCTGGCACAAGTTCAATTTAAATTGACTGTTATTTGAAATTCATGTTACACTGCGCACAGAAAAGTATGTAGAATATTTATTGTGATTTATTTTCTGTGAAGAAACATTAGTTTCATTTAGAGTCCATCAAAAAAAGCATATGCATCTGTCAATCAAAAGGCCCATAAACCTACATCATGGATTCCTTGTTTAAGAGATCGGAAAATTCGTTATAATTGATACTATAGAATGGAAATAGCATAGAGCAAATATTTGTTTAGAAATTTTCCTTAATTTTTATTTCCAATTAAAAATTGCAGCTTTCTGCCAATCAAAAAGTTACTATTATTTCATCAAAGGACCAATATGATTCCATTCGTAAAATTGCGTGTCTATTTCACTTCGTTGAGAGGTTGGTTTTTAAAAAAATATCGTGAGACTGGCCAATTGGTACGGAAAAACGGGATGGACTGAAAAAGAGGCACTAAGTAATGCGCGCGTAGATCGCACTTTTGTTCGGAAAGGTCTTCAAGATCGTTTTAAAAATGCTGTCTAGACTGAGGTGGAGTTAGGTGAATAATCTTTGGTAAATATTGCAGCCTTATATTGTCAGGTTTGTAATTCATCATAAATTATTGTTGATTTAATTATTTTCATATCCTATGGGTATTCCACCGTATGTGTATGAAATATCTGCGTGTTAAATTGGAAGTAATTTATTTCAGAAAAACCTCAACATATTTACACTCAGTCAAATATATAGCAATTTTTAAAATTTTTCCTATTTTTATCCTCTTTCAAAATATGTTTAAACCGATAAAGCTCTTTCCTCGGACACCCATATTATGATACGTATTTGACTTTTTATACAGGTGGCAACTTTCCTACATGTAGCTTAGAAGTAAAAATTTTTAAAAAAACATTTTGGTTTATATCTTTTCTGTAATAATTCATTTAACATTTTAAATATACAGGTGGCAATCTTACTCACAATGTTTTCAATCTGCAAACTTCTTTAACCTATTTCATCTGCCACGCTTACTGTAAAACATATTTATTTTACCAACTCCCCCTAATTAAATATTAATTTGACTTTTTAAAAAGGTGGCAACACCCTGACATGAAATGAAACCTTTTTAAAAGCCAATTCGATTGGTACTTATGTATATTGTAGTAACTAATTCAACTTAATCGAATTAAATTATTGAAGCAGGTGACAATCTTTTATAAAATATTATACAAATTGAGCTTTCTTAAATCTCTTTCCTTTGACACCCATATTTCTTTATTTAATCGAGGTAATCGAGCAAAATTTTTCAAACGGGTGGCAACGCTCTTCAAATAATTTTATTTAGATAGGCTCTCTTAAACCTTTTGGTATTTGATACCCGTTTTTCTATTACGTAATTCTCCTAACTAAACTTGAATTTGATTTTGTAAAAAGGGGGCAACGCTCATACATGAGCTTTGAATTGAAGCCATTTCAAAACCAATTCGATTGATATACATATTGTAGTAATTTATTCGACTTAATCGAATTAAATTATAAAAGCAGGTGGCAACCTTCTGTAAAATATTATAAAAAGTGAATTTTCTTAAACCTCTTTCCTTTGACAACCACACTGTTATATTCCTTTTATCTAATCGAGGTAAATGAACTAAGCTTTTAAAACAGGTGGCAACCCTGTTTAAAGTTTTTTTTTTAACAAATTCTAAAAAATAAATTTTAAGCATTAGTAATAACTATTTTGTATTTTTTCTCCTTTTTTGTCAGATTTTCTTGAATTTCTGAAGAATTTTTGATTGTAGAGAAAACAAATGGCCGCATCGTGTTCAGCGACCTCGAAAACATATGTGGGACATACCAAAACGGACGGGGTTCACACTTCATGTGTTTGATTTATATTAATAAATTTTTAAAAATTGTATGGCACAAAAACAAAAACAAATCGATTTAATAGTTTTCCAAATCGCTCGAGAACGGGGGGGGGGGGGGGGGAAATTAAAAAAAGCACACATATACACATCAAAATTCCCAATGAAAAGAAATATTTAAAATTTTTTTTCTTGATAAATTTTTCACATATCTACTAATTTTTTGATAAAAAAAAAAAATAGTTTTGGAAAATATGCCATCTCAAAAAAAATTGAAAAAAATCACAATGGTGGCTCTGAGTATTGCGCAATATTTAAGTATAGTACTACGGGGTACACTCTACAATAATTTGAGTTATGATTTTTTTCACACCGAAGTTGAGTATAATGAGTACATTAAAAATTTAGAAATTTTAAAATTTTTTTAGAAATCTTAGTATAATAAGTGCAAGTTTTATGTGATTGCAAAACTGGTGCTAATTTGTTTTTTTTTTTAATTTTCTTTGAAAACGGTTTTGCGCAGTTTCTTCCATAAGAAAAAGGTGCTAAAAGCTGTCAGCATAAAAAATATTAAAAATCAACTCAATTTCGCAGTAACTTAAAACTTCCACTTTACTATACTAAAACTTAATGGGCTACAAAACTTCATACCCAAAAAAAATTCTAAAAAAATTAAAAAAATTTATAAATTTGTGATGTACTAATTTTACTCAACTTCGGTTAGTTTATTTAAGTCAGGATTTGGGTGCTACATAGCGTATACGTGACAATTAGCTCATATCAAGAGAACTGATTAGTTTTCACTTGGTACTTAATTTTATAAAAAAAATTCGCTATTTTTTATTTGTTTTCTTAAGAAGAATTTTGATTTGTCGCAGTTTAAAAATAATACTTTCGCTACAAATTTTATATACCCACTTTTGGCTGTAACTGTTTTCCTCTGCAAAGTTGCATTCATGAGTTTGCTACCAGCTATACTCAGTCTGTTATTGAGAAAAGTTAAAGTGTGCTAGAAGACGAAAGAGGAAAATTTGCCACGGCACTGAAGACAAGTTAAAGCGCAGATGGAGTGGAGAGATAGCGGGAAACACAAAAAAAAACGAAGCGTTGGGAAAATACTTTAATATGAATAAAATAGAAAGAAAAGATGATGGCAGCGCAGGGAATTTGGCGGGTACCAAATGTAAGAAGAAAGTATGAGTACAGGAAGATTCAACTAGTACCTACATACATATGTTCATATAAGTAAATATATATGGTAGTACATATATACATATAGAGCGCAGAGTAAAGGCGGAAGCAAAGAAGTGACAATGGTTCTGGCTGCAAGGCGAGTCCTGCTGCTGCCTTTTATACTCGAAAATAGTTTCGTAGCTTTTGCTGTGGCGGTGGCAGAAATGTCATTTTTGTTGCTTTTGTTATTAGTTTGCAGTGAATGAGTATTCTTGGCGTTTGCCTTGCTTTGGTACAAGTTGAAGATGGAAAGCGCTGCTGCTACCGCTTCTGTGCGGCTGCTCCACAAACTCGAAAAGGATCAAAAGAAATTGTAGAAGGTAAAACTTTTGCAGATGCTAGTGGCTAGCAGTAACAAAAGGAATCACATTTATTTACTTATGTATAAGAACACACACACACACACACGCAGGCGCTCAATCGTCCAACGACTTGCAATGTTGCTGTTGCGCTGCTGCAACTTAACTTTTAATACAAACTAACCAAAACAACAAGGACGAAGGAAAAGTTGAAAATCATTCAAATTGGAGGCAATGCAAGTGAAGTGGGCGAAAGGTGTGGAGTAGAGTGGGAAATATTCCTAAAGTGAGCGAGGGGCAAACAAAGAAAATGCTTGAGTTTATGGAAATACGAATGCAATAGGAAGAGGAAGTGGAAGTGGCAGCAGGAAGTTTGTCTTTTGGTTGGCGCTAACGGCAGCGCCAACATCAATGCAGCCTTTATTTTTTTTTT